>NC_059539.1:1515151-1818181 GCF_905220415.1 Colias croceus | reverse complement strand
GTGGCCTGATCGAAAAAGCGTAAGACGGATGTTTTTTTTTTTGCCCTTATATTCCATGCGTAAGACGGATACCATTCCAAAATATCAAACATGCTGAACGTTAATAATCAAGTTTTCACACTCCCGGAGTGCAACCCGTCTTTTTTTTTGTTTAATTAGTTTCTTTTATAACTAACCGTAGCCATGCCCGTATATATGATAAATTTCTATCCTATAGTCGAGCCAATTTAATAGGCAACATTTGACGTCTATCAATTTTATCTTCGAAGAGATGTAACTTGCATAAAAACATCGATTAAAGTGAATTAATCGATACGGATTTGAAACATTTGTCAATCGAATTTATTAATTTATGATAATTTTTATTCACAAGTAATCAATGCATTCGATTTTAGATGTCAGATTTCGATTTTTAGAGTAACATCTCTGGTATTTAAAAAGAAAAAAGGTTTATTGACACAAAATTGTAGCGACGTCAGTTCTTCAATTCAGAAATTGTTTATTATGTTTAGAATGGTTTATCAGTAAAATGAAATCTTAAAATTACTTGTATTGGTCATTATTATTATAAATATGTAATCGTAATTTAAAAAAGTTAAGCAAATGTGCAGTTCTAACAAAACGAAATATCATGTTATTCTATGTCGTCGTTACTAGGTTACGTTGTTGAATTTTGTTGAACTGTCAAATGTTGCCTATTAAAATGGCTCTACTATAATCATAATAATTATGTAAAAAATAGTGAAAGCATCTTATAAAAAATTTGCTGAATATTACGTATACTTCCCTAATGTTGTAATTTTGTAACAATATTTTTAGTTCATATAGAATATTCTATAGTGTAGTCTACTCATCGTCAGCCTAATCTTATCTAATGTACCCTGGTATTGACTATCGTATCCTCTAATTCCTACTATGCGATCCAACAAAGAATAGGATTGATTCAGCGCCATTTCCAGACGTCATAGGCGTTCATCTAAACGAATTTACCAGATTAAAAATTTAACCATTTTGACGTTATATTTTCTCTTTGTTGAATCGCATAGAAGTGTTTGTAATGTAGTGTGCCCTAATGTATTGTGTTCTAGTGTAGTGTACTGTACAATACTCCAACGTAATGTACCCTAGTGTAGTGTACCCTAATGTAGTGTACCCTAGCATAACAGTGTATAGTCTAGTCTAAAATTCCCTACTTTCCTGTACCCTAATATAGTCTTGTGTACCCTAGTGTAGTGTACCCTAGTGTAGTGTAGTGTGGTGTAGTGGCATATCCCGCAGGTGTAACCTGTTGTGTTGCAGTGGCTGGTTCAGCAAGGACACGATGTTGGGCGCAGTTTCAGTGAAATTGGCGCCGCTTGAAACGCAAGTCACGTTGCATGAGGCTTATCCGGTGAGTGTTTTAAGAGATTTTTTGGGAAATTACGTTTGAAAAGATAAAAAAATAATAAATTGGATGAATAGGGTAGATGTTTTAAGATCTCTTGTGTTTTATTGATATGAAAAAAACGAGGTTTTTGGGGCGGGATCACAATCACATTAGAATGGAATATAAGAATAGAATAGAATAGAAATACATTTATTTCCATAAAATGATACAGTACATTTGATTACATAACCATAGTTACTTATAACTACAAAAAAAACGAAGGTATAACGTCATAATGTGTAGACTAACTAAATATATTATATTTGTATTACTTCAGGGAAGGGGATAACTGACTCAGCGTAAATGTGTAAGCAGCTGAGGCTGTAACGCTGCTATTACATTTTGAAGTGATACGGTTTATGATTATTAAAAAATTAAAAACATTTATTATACAAACTGTCTAACTTGACTTTATTACAGTTAATGGACGGCCGTCGTCCAGCGGGCGGCTCGCTCGAAGTGCGCATGCGTGTGCGCACACCACTATTGCAACAGCAGATAGAACATACCAAACACCGCTGGCTTGTTATCGATAATTGATAAATAAATAATATCGATGTTTTCAAACTACCCTCATTGGCGTATGATAAATAAATATACTCATAATCGTTAAAAAATTGTCCGAAGCAAAACTCTGCTGATGCGTGTATTGGGCAGAGTTTTTGCATGAGCGAATTCAATGAAATTTGAACGTTATTGCTGCGATATAAAGTGTTAATTTCAATGAACGTTTTATGTAACGCTGGGTCATTTTTGGCGACTTTTAGGGGCGATTGTGTCTAGTTGTTTATAGTACTTTAATGAATTTATGTTTATCTGGAAAAGAAGAAAGGTTTGTTCGTTTAGGAACCTTTTAAAGATAATGAGTGAAGTTTTATTCTTCTATGCAATACGAGCTTTTTTGTAAACTTATTATTTTATAGAATTGCATTTAAATGATATTCATCGATCGACGTTTAACTTAATCAAATCGTATCGAGTAGTAATTAAAACTGTGTTTTTCTGTAAAAATTCAAAATCATTTTTATTGCTATGTGATATTTTTTAGCTATATTTATTGAATAATTAAATTAGATTTTAATATTCTGATTAATTGTCATCCTATTTACTCGATCTTATCTTAAAGTACATACTTTGAAAGTAACATTATATTGCTTTTTTAATTCGACTTATCAATTTTTTTACAGTGACGAGTAGTCCTAAATCTATACTAAAATTATAAAGCTGAAGAGTTTGTTTGTTTGTTTGTTTGAACGCGCTAATCTCGGGAACTACTGGTCCGATTTGAAAAATTCTTTCGGTGTTAGATAGTTCATTTATCTAGGAAGGCTATAGGCTATATATTATCACGCTAAGACCAACAGGATTAATTATAAAAGAAAATAGACAAAGAACGTCAAAGTATCTTTTGTATTATTTATATCCAAAAATAAATCTAATATAATTATTGCTAAAAGCAATCAAGCAGCTATAGATCTGTGAGAAATTTAAATCTCAAATAAACACGTTAAAAGAACCTTTAAATAAAACTAGCTAGCTTTTACGCGCAGCTTCGCTTTAATAAAGTTTGATGAAAAATTACAAAAGTTCAACTGAAAATATCGTGATCGTGAAGTAAAATTCAATCAAAAATAATAATAAAAGACGTGTGGCACTCGGGGACTGCCGCGGTAAAGCTATTGCATGCTATGCCTTCAAGCCACACCTCTCGTGCCCGTCGGAGTGGGGAGCGTGAGGTTTTTTCGTTACGGAATTTCTCGATTCGGTCCCCGCGCTCAAGGCCCGCGATAGAAGCAATAGCTTAAAATAAGTGTTTATTTGAGTCTTAAATTAAACTTGAATGTATATAATATATGTATGTAATTATACCTAATATATGAAATGAAAATGTCCAAAACCATATTAATTGTTGTTAATGTAATTATATATTTTTGTTACTGTATTGTAATTATTGTAGATATTAAATAATTTATGAATAAAGACAATCGTATGCTTATGTGTGTATTTATTTTATCAAAGAGGATATAATATTTTTTTTAATGTCACATTATTATTATTTTTTTATTTAGAATAAAAAAAGAACATTAAAAAAAAGTTACGATTATTTTTTTCAAAATGGAATCTAGATATTCCCCTAAAAAATTGGCGGGATTTTCCAAAACAATGGAATTTACCAGTCGTTTTGTTAAATGTTTACTAAAATTTTCAATAGATGGCGTTAGGATGCGTGAATTATATGAATAATACCGATTGATGAATGAAATGGATATGAATGGTTTTTGGGTTGTGAAAGAAGTCTTGCATTCTTTAGTATTGAAATATCCTCGTTAATATCTGTAAAAACTGTAAAATGCTTTGTTTTTAGTTTTCTTAAAACAAATGAAGCAATGATCTGTAACATTAGAAAAGTATTAGATTAGATAGAAGGTGAGAATCCAAGACGTAGGGACAATCTGATTTTAAATACGAATTATCAATCTTTAACCTCCTGGGGCCTGCGGTCATATATATATTACATAGACAATAAAAAAATATTTCAACGCCATCTTTTGCGTATATGTGGGAATAATACCTCAAATCGATGTAGTGGTATGTCATCCGCTATATTAAACGGTTTCTGGTTTTATAAGTGTCAGTGATTTGAAGTATTCTCATTTCAAAGTTGATGGTGGCTGTGCGACGGTAAACACGTGGTCAGTAATCTTAGATTTCTAGTGGAACCATTAGTATATTGCAGTATATCTTTGTATATCTAATTATAATAGATATGATTTCTGCAACCGCAATAGTTATTTTGTAAGATAAATCTAAAACTTGTGAAAAATATGAATGTTTACTTTTATGTCATACTGGTAGGACATTTGGTCTCAATTCTTGCCAAATTGGTATTGGTTACAAAGACCCCATGTATTACCTATATGACATTCTTTAGTTTATGTTACAGATATTATTATAATTTACAAGGATTATAAGATACTGAGATCTACCAACACCTGGATGAGTCAAATATTGACCTATATGATGGACCTATGGAGTTTCTTGCCGTTTCTTCTCCATAGATACTGCTTTCCGAATCGGTGGTAAATGTTAATACTGTTATGACGATTCAAAAGTGCTTTTAGAAGAAGTCTAATTGAATAAATAAATGTTTGAGATGAAGATAATCCCCCAAATGATACCGATGAAGCCGCCCAAATACCAGAAATTGATTCTTCTTCCATTCGTCCTATGAGTATGAGTCACGTCAGAATGGAATCGTCACTATGTATGTCATCTTCAGTTGTTGGCAGACCATCTCGGGGACGCACATGACGTGGACCAAGTATTATAAGAGGCTGACCGAGAGGATGGATTAGAAATAAGACCTAGGGGTGGACGTGACAGTATAAATACACCGCCGCGCCAGTGCAAAATACTTGAACTGGTCGTTGCTCACCCTTAAAAATACATATCTTTGAACCAGGGTACAAAAAATTGACACAGAACAATGGATAGAATAATAGATATTTGGATTCAAGTTTAAAAATATATAATAACTAAAAAAACATGTAGTTTTTCTTCATTTTCATAAACTTATTACACTTGGAACTGGGACCCCCTGTAATATATACATGACATAAAGAAAATCCAAGTTTTCCACGAAAGATTTTTTTTTCCATTTTTTTGCATATCTATAATTGCATTAGAACAGATACAGCTAATTTTTATTAAAAAAGAAAGAAAAAAAAATCCTGGGTCTCAGGAGGTTAAGTATGCAATTCTAAAACAAGTATTTATTCAATAAAATTATATGGTACAGTACATACAGATCATAAATATAATCAATAAAATAATTATACCAAGTGACTACATAATTTACATGTTGTGAAATAATATTTCAAATTACTATTATTGTTTTATTTTAATAAATTGCTTTCTTTTGATAATAACTCCTGTATTTTTTTCTTTTGTAGCAACTAGCAATACAATTTTGATCTAGATAAAGGTATGGTCTACAAATAAATTAGCATCAGGTGTTGTATTGACGCAGGCAGGGAGGCACCCACCCTCTTCCCCTTATAAAACTATACATTAGTATTATAAAATATCTCTAAAATGTCACGTAGCTGCTATAAATTTTACCAAATCGAAAAGAAAATTATTTCTGCAAAAACGTATTAAATTAAAAACGAAATAGGAAAATTAATTTTAACTGAAAATTGATGTAAATAAATAATTACAAAATTATATTTAAATGAGTTAGTAAGTATGAAAAAAGATTTATGGCCCATGAGGGGATCGAACCCGCGACCTTCGCGTTATTAGCACGACGCTCTAACCAACTGAGCTAATGGGCCAGTTGCGATGCTGTCCGAAATTAGGCATCGTATTATTTTTCTTAATTTCTAAATTGTTCATGGGATATTTGTTTTTTTTTAGTGAGGTAACATGAAATTAGTCTTTTATACAAATTTACTGGAGAACAAAAATTTCATTATAATAAAAATAAATGCGTAGAAGAAAATCTGACTACGTGCAGTATTTTTACGTTATAAAAATACTGGACGTAGTCAGAACTCAGACTTTACACCTATAAACGTAGTATTTCCAGTCAACATTATTAGTTATTACAACCGGACGAAGCAATTAAAATCAATTTTGAAAACATATGAATTTCCTTTTAATAAATGTGACGTGTAAATTTCGCTATCACCTACCATTTTTTAAAATAAAGCCTTAGATTTACCAAAATATAATTTTCATCCTCAATACACGTTTCTGCTAATAAAGTAAAAATCTAAAACTGCGTCGTTCGCTACAAAGATGCGGGTTAAAGCACTTGGCACACCCACTGCAAACCGGTTCGCTTGGCGCCCGGCCCTGTGCGAAGAGCCAGAAATATAGGGCTTCCCCATACACATAGACTATATTTACAACCGATTTGATTGTATATTCCACTAGCTTGGGATATTTCGGGTGGGTGTTGATAAGACGCCTAATTTGCATGATACTTCGTGCACAGATAATATAATACTTGCACTCCGTGTGCGATTTTAAATACAGCCTTTTTCGAAAAACCCGCATTATCATGTTTTGGTCTTATTTGAATCATTGAATGATTGCGTCTAAAGTTTCTGTAAATCCAGATACGGCAACAACTATTGAGAATATTGTGTTCTTTGTTATTAAACATGAATCCATCAATTACCAGCCATCTTTGAATAATAAAATGTTAATGCCGTACAACATTGCAGTATGATTCATGAATTAATATTTCTTAAGGAAATTATTTTCTACCGCTAGGAACAGTATAAAAGTTCGAAGTTATTTATATAGCTCAATGAGAGATTAGAAAATCCACAGTGCAAATCTCGCTGTTAAAATGAATAACAAGACAAAAGTCGTTTCGCCGTCAACCATTAAGAAATAAATAGTTTTAAAATCTTTATCGAAAGCTTCTTTTGCCTGTTAATAATTTACACGAAGACGGAAAATATAACCTAAAATAACCTCCTTCTTTTTTTTGAAGTCGGTTAATGAAAGCCAACCCTATTTCGCGCGTTTATTATAGGTTCCAGTTTATCCCCCCCAACGGTCCAGGCCTTGTCGCGGCGGAGGGGCTCAGTAGCTCAGAGTTATGGCCCTCTGAGTGAAGCGAATTTGGACCAGCGAGGGGCTGAACGGCTGGTCTAGAGTCGGGGAGATTCGACCGGCCCGACGGCCAGGGCTAGGTGTGGCCCAGCGGCCGCTGTGTGCGGCGTGGGATGGCGACCAGAGGTCGTGGCTTGGCGGACCCTGTGTCCGCTAGGCAAAGGTGGCGCTGAACGGCAGTCGGGGTTGCGAGGCCTCGACTGACCCGACAGCAGAGGTCCTGTTTGTGGACCAGAGAGGAGCCGGCTTTTATGCGGCGGTGGATGGCGGCCAGAGGTCGCGGCGCGGCGGGCTCGCTGGTTTTGCAAGCCACGCCGTGCAGCGGAGGGCGGGATCCCGACGCGTCATTGTGATGACGCGCGGAGACTCCTGCAGAGAGGTGTGGGGCGGCGGCCGCTGTAAAACGGCCGTCTGCCAACTCGTAATCCGGTCCGTGGGGCCGGACCGAGGGCCGCCACCTCTGGTGAGGTGGGGGCTGCGAGGTAATCTCTATAAAAGTGCGCCGGAGGGTCCCCCGACGTGTATTTCACACATCGGAGGACCTTCCGGCGTGCACCCTCCGGCCGGACGGTGTTGGGGTCGGGGGTTCGGGGGAACGCGGATGATGGAGCGGGGAAAGATCCATTGTCTGCGCGTTGGTGGCGTAAGCCTTCGTTCCAGCAGCCGCCAGCGAGGGGGGTTCTAGTGGTGGGCCTGGAAACGGGCATCTGCTGGGCGGGACACGCGGTAGAGTCGTAACCGTTCCCGCAGTTCCGTCCAAAGCAGCGCGATGGAACAGAGTGGGGTTTTAGTCGGTAAAAATCCGACATAACCACGGCTCCATCCCCGGGAGCCGGGGGTATCTAAGAAGATTTCCCCACTATAAAAAAAAAGGTTCCAGTTTATGGTATATTTTAATGTTATTTTTATTATAACACAACTCACAAGGGTGACCTACATCCCACAGCCATTTTAATATATTCCTGTCTTTATTCCTATATTCAAAGAATATGTTCAAAAGGCAATACTTATATGTATCCCTGTATAGATATTTGAAACGCAATACAGAGTTGAAGCTGGAGCTATGACGTCAGACACGCGGTCAAGGTCGTTAGGGTCACGCGAAAGGGCGCAAAACTGCTAAGCTTTAGCTGGGATGCTTTATAAAAATCTTTTATTGATAAAGGTGAGGGAGTGATATTATTTTTAGAATGAGAGAAACGACTTTGTGGGGTGGCGGATTAAAGGAGATATAACATAAGCATTGGAATAATGTACCTATAAATATTGATATTGTTTATAGTGGAAGTATTAAATATATCCGTACCAATATTACCGTACTTACGTTATGTAAACGAGCTTACATAACGTTACTTACGTTTACTTTACGTACGGTAAGTCTTACCGTACTTACCTACGTTATATAAGATCGTTTACATAAAAACAAACACATTTTTAATACGTAAAATATACATAAGTAGGTATAAGAAACGTTTCATTTCTAGGTTAGTTAGGTAGGTATAACAAGAGAATGAAAATTAATGCAAAATTTTGAAATAATCGCAAGTGTCGCCTCCAGCATAAAACAGAATAACTGATAACAAAAACACTAACCAATTACCAAACCTAGAAAAAGTATCATATAATTTTCTTATAACTTTCTTAACGCTCGAGAGCTTCATAAAAACCTACTATCTGTCCATTAACACATAATATTATATCTTATCAAAAATCCAGTACATTCATCAACATACCTGAATAGACGTTCATTCAAGCGCTGTTGTAAACTTGGCCTCGGGACTGCGGCGATCGATCCAGCAATGTCAAGGGTGTATTGACGTCAACGCACCCCCGCCCCCGCCAGGGTTGTTTTGTAACTGAAGCTTAAGCTTAAGGAATATGAATTGAAATATGAAAAGTATTATAATATGTTTGTGGATGTGTGATGACATTTAAAGGTAAATTAAAAAAGTAGATTCATTTAGAAGCAGAAATGGGACATAAATTGAGCCGAAATTTGGATTGACCTAGAATTATTTAAAGGCTTATTTAAGGCTTTTGATCTGGGTACTTTGTGAATAAAACTGCGCGTTGAGTTCGTGGTATTTTAGTAATCTTTCTTACCCTCATTATAATATTAAATAAATACTTATTAGTTATTTTGAGTCTGGTGTGTCATGTAAGCATTCAATTTAGTACAAATTCATAATAATTTTATAACATAAATAACGTAAGCTGGTAATCGCTCTATGTAATTTTGCTAATAGTTTACAGAAGGGAACAAATAATAAATTACATATATGTATGTATATTATACGACGTACAAATTTAAATGACAATAATATATTACAGAAATAATGAAATATTCTATGTCATTTGTAATCCTCCTGCCATCTCAGTTGGATAAATAATACTGAAATAAAAAGAATATTAATCAGCCGCTACACGTAGCGCCTTGCTACGCAGTAGAGGCGCTACGACACATGAATTTTATAAAGATTTACGATAAAATTATACGATTTATTCCGATTTACTTAGCGTTTTATTAGAATATTTTTTTTTATAATTTCGAATGAATTATCAGACACAACTCTAAATAATTTTAAAAGTGTAAAGACATTGAATTGTGAATGAAGATTGTCGTAAATAATGTATATCCGCTTCAAGCTTTTCTTATGACGTGTGGAGCTTTTGTTATTAGAATATGAGTTATGTAACTTCTAGTGTATCTTGTATTATTGTACATTATTCTGTAGAAAGTTCAAATTTTAACAAAACGGAGATTTTACTAGTTGTATTGCAGGTATACTTAAAGTTAAAATACAGCCTTTAAACGAATAATTAAAACAAATGTAGCCACCGTTTGTATAATGAAAATTGTAATAAAAATTGATGGGAATAAATTTAAAATCAAATCATGACTATTTTATACTTGCAAGGTAGCGTCATGAATTATAATATTCACATTATATTATGGCGTCATCAATGCCGCATTGTTTTATAGGTGACGTGATATTTTTATGTGGCAACACTGCACTAGTCTTATTATTATTAATAATAAGATACATCATACAGTATTTTTAATGAATAAGTTAACATTTATTCTGTTATTTGACTTTTATAATTGAATGAAATGGATGAACTCTGACTCAACTACGATAAAATATGTAAAGTAGACAAGGGTGTTGCCCCTTTTTCTTTAAGATGATTCTTGTAATAATAGATCTTGTAAATATAATAGTGTTTCAGTTCAACCTACTATATTCTGATATAATTTTGAAGCATGCAGATGCCCCGTGATTTAGGTACGTCAACTATGTAATCGTTAGGAAAATATCACATGCCATTAATCTTTTTATTTCTAAGATACCTTTATTAATAATTATTATAAAACATAAATAAGTGAATTGTACAATTCCTTGAAAATAAATGTCTCTAAACCTAATAATTTGTGTGTTCGGTTATGTTCCATTGAGAAGTTACTGCGAAAGGCCTCGCCATTCATCGGCATTGGATACCATAATATATAACTTCAGAATTGTAAAGAAAAGTTCTAAATAGGGAAATATATCATTATAACATATACCTATAAGATGATACTTCTTAATAAAAATAATATACACTAGTATACCATTGTTTTGATAAATAACCCTCGCAAGGTTCTATTTTGACCCTCCCGCACTTGACATTCGCAAGGGCGCGGCCGGGGGTCGGGGCCAGGGTGAGGGTGAGGGGGTGGCATGAATGATGATGACGTCACGGGCTGCGCGCGCACACGGCCGTGAACTTGCATCGATCGCGAACTTGCTATTGGCCACTGGTTCACTATTTATAGTGTTCTATAATATGACGTGTTGCGAATATAGACCGGTATGGGGATTTTAGGTTGTTTTTTTTTACTCCAGAGATTTCAGGAACGATGGTCTATGGACTATGACAATTGACTTTGCAAACACAAAAAAATAGTGAAAAAAATCGCGGCAAAATGAAAATAAATGTAGGTACATACCTACATTGATATTTTTCAGTTCTTCATGCCACCATAAATTTTACCTAGTTTGCAAGGTATAATTTTTATAAAAACACTACAGTTAAGGCTACTGCAGTATACTTATGTATTTTATTTGAAGTACCGTCACAGAATACATAATAGTAGTTAAAGTACCGTTTCAACCTTTATTCAGTAGCGTGGGTTTCATTTATTTATGGAAATTCTCCCTTGTATATATACGTGGGACGCGCCTACTCAACAACCAACACCCTAAAAATAAATTTAATACGTATAAAGAATTTCAATGCTTACACATAATTTGCACGCAAATTATTCTGAATATTTCATGTATTTTTATTGAATTTACGATAATACTCATCTTTCATCTTATTTGTAACACTTTATTTTACAAACATGAAAGTAAAAAGCAAAAAATAACAATATTAAAAGAAATCATTTGTACAAAAGGCGGCCTTATTGCTGAACAGCAATCTCTACTAGGCAACCTGGTAGGAAAAGAAATACAGTATGAAGTTCATGGGATAGCGCAAAATAATTATAGTTTCAATTACATTTAACAATTTTCATCATACTCATTACTAAATCTAAGTATAATAATGGTGATTTCAATAAACTTGTTTTAATTATCCATACTGATATTATAAATGCGAAAGTAACTCTGTCTGTCTGTCTGTTACTCAATCGCACCCCTAAACTACTGAACCAATTTTCATGAAATTTGGTATGGAGATATTTTGTTACCCGAAAAAGGACATAGGCTACTTTTTATCCCGGGAAATTGACGCAATCCCGGAAATCCCACCGGAACGGGAACTATGCGGGCTTTTCTTTGACTGCGCGGGCGAAGCCGCGGGCGGAAACCTAGTTGGAAATAAATACCATAAGTAATAAAATTGACATTAATAGCGTACGTGAGACGTGACACATCGTCCGTGCACAGTTTGTTATTATCTGTCATTTTTTCCCGCCATTACAAGATAAAAAATCATAAACAGTAGTTATTAGTTAAAAGTCATAATATATTACTCACTAACTATGAGTAATTAATTCAAATAGTTAAGTGGTAATAAAAAATAATATAATAAAAAAAAAAACTTAAAAACACAATAAATATTAAATTTAAAATTTAATTATTGTATGACAATCTTTAATAAGTGTACAAAGTTTGAACTAAATCCGACCTTAAAAAACGAGTCTTACAGAGTCAAACAGAGTCAAACAGACATACAAACACATAGATGAAGCTAATTTAAACCTGTTAAAAAGATACATTTTCTAATTGCATTATTCAAATTATAATGCTATTAATAGTCTGATATCATTATAATAATTAATATTAGATAAATTTAGGACTTTGCTCTTGTTGCAACATTTGGAGATTAAAATTGTTATTTATCAATAAGTTGTAAAGAGCATGATCCAAACTGCTGATTTATTCGACTCTACATACTAAAATTAGTGACACACGTGATACGATGTATTATTAATCAAAGGTAAATAAATAAATAAGTAAATAGATTTCTTTTAAAAACTTTAATTCCATTTTAATTAGAACTATAGCGGACCAGGCGTCGCTCGTGGTACATATTTACGTTTTCTCTATATAAGAACCATCCTAGTACTTCAAGGAATGTAATAAAAAAAGAATTATCGAAATCGATCCAAACGCGAAATAGGTTTCATTTTTATATATATAGATAACGCATCTTGCTTACATTTGCAGTAAAAGTTTTGTATAAAATTGGGAAAAATTACAATTATAATATGTCGTAAATAGTGTTTAAATATTGCTCAAAGAAATTCACAAATTAAGAAGGTTATATTAACCTAGTTTTGTTGGGAAGTCTTATAATTTACCTGAACAAATCGCGAGGTTGCCTTATCAGAGGAACAGAGGCGTTATCACTCACGGGAGGGCCGCTCCCACGGTTATATAATAATAAATGACGTAAATACATGATTTATCAGGAGATTTAAAACTATGTCTGGTAAACAAGTTATATATTATATTATTTCAGAAAAATATCGTAAAGTATGTAATTAATAAAACATGATTAACTTTTTATTCCCTTATTATGCCATAAATCAAACATAAATAAATAATAAATAAACTTTTAAATAATGATTTAAAAGTTTATTACACTGTATCATCATCATCACTACATAATATAAAACAAAGTCGCTTTCTCTGTCCCTATATCCCTTTGTATGCTTAAATCTAGTCTCTAGTATCTAGTTTTAAAACTACGCAACGGATTTTGATGAGTGATTCAAGAGGAAGGTTTTAGTATAGAATTAATTAGGTTTTAGACAAAGTGGGCGAAGCCGCGGGCGGTAAGCTAGTTTTGAATAATATAAAAATCAATTGTTGTGAACGAATAATAAATTGCAAGTCAATCGAGTTGGAAAGTGTTTTTGGTATAATCACGGTTTCCACTAATTATTACAAACACATATTAGATCTTTAGTACAATTTGGTAGACAATCATAGGTAATTATAAATTTGCAAGTGTTTTAGATAATACGAACGTGATACACGCGTGCAAATGTTTGTCAACTTTGTATTACATGGCTTATCATTATCTATGTTTATTATTATTGATTATTCGATATACACTGATAACCGCATCTACTCAACGAAACTGGATTGTGATATCGGAAATTCCTGCTCAATACTTAATATCTACCTACTTGATAATTTTTGATTGCCAACATGACCAGAATGCAAACATTACTGGGCAAATATTCATTTTTACGTTACTTTGTCACTCGTTACCAATGCAGTGTTATAAAACCTTAGCGTAAGTAGCGTAGTGTAATCTCTCTCTCTCTCTCTCTCTTCAGCCTTTTTCCGTCCACTGTTGGACATAGGCCTCTCTTTAGGCACGCCATAGAGCTCGGTCTTCAGCTTGCTGTTGATCATGTTTACTGAATACAAATTAATTACTATCTCCTCTAAATTAGTTCAGGATACATCGCCCATTTTTGCAAGTGACTACTATCAAGCTGATTTTCCGTTTGTAGCTTTATTTTGATGAGACGCCCAATAATTTCGTGTACGAAACTCTCGATTGTGGTAGCTAACAGATATAACAAGGATAAAATTTTTTGATTTGATGGTTCTCAAATATTTATTACTAACTGAATTTTTTTTATGGTTCAATCTCAAGATAATTACCTAAATTATTCGAAAAAATATTTGTCCTACAAAATCTATGGTTGGTTCAAAGAGTCCCCCTTTCCAAAGTGTATCTATCACGAGGTCATCATAAATAATTACTAACAAGCTGATTTTTTTGTTTTCACTTAGTTAATGTTTATATAATTCAACAGACATATTGTCCTACAAATTGCGTAATAAATATTTGAGAACCATCAAATCAAAAAATTTTATCCTTGTTATCTCTGTTAGCTACCACAATCGAGAGTTTCGTACACGAAATTATTCGGTGTCTCATCAAAATAAAGCTACAAACGGAAAATCAGCTTGATAGTACTCACTTGCAAAAATGGGCGATGTATCCTGAACTAATAAGCGTATTTTTGAATAATTAAAATTTAATCATAAACCAACCTATCTTTTTGTTCCGGTCTTTGACCGCATTCTAGTGCAGTCTTAAGCTTTTAAAATTAGGTAAGAATCTCGGAATTCGAGATACCTAGCTGTAAGTCTGTAAATACTTGTATATTGATTATTGACACCCTAAAAGTTGTCTCAAAACCTACATAAATTACATAATATGGTAGGGTTATTAAATTTCAAGGTCAAAGGTCACAAAAATCGGTTATTCAAGAAGATTCGACATTTTAGGAAATATTTTTTAATTCTTAATTTCGAATGGTACCAATTTTATGAAACTTTACAGACAGTCATAAATGGCGCGGTGATGTCATTGTGACAGGTATTGCCGCGCTTTTTTAAACAAGTTTTTTTTTGTTATGGTACTAATTAGGTAGGTACTTATGTACTACTATTAAAATATTTTTTTATATATTTTGTGTAAATTGGATATTAATTTATAGAGCGAGCTAAAATATTATTTAAAATACAGTATACTTGTTGCGTTCTAATAACACATAGGGCGGGCGGAAAAACATCGTACGTGAATCGAAAGCAAAAAATGTAAAAAAAAAATTCGGTACATAAAATATTTTTTAAAACACTTATAATTATACGAATACGAAGGTTTGAATTATTTTTTAAATATTTGCTATCTCCGTCTGCTCCAAATACATATGTACACAAAATGCATGGAAAATTTACTTATCAAAATTGCATACCACTTACAATGTGTCTGCATACGCAAATGCGTCAAGAACAGATTATCGATAAGGTATTTTTCAACTTTATCGTAATGCCTTCAAGGTAATTTAGCATATGCTTATTCCTTTTTTGAGTTGTTACTATATTATGCACTTATTCTAGAAAATGAAATACTATATAACATTTTATTATAATGATTAAAATGTTGTACTTTGTCTATCCCTTTTTGTGCCTGTGTGTGTTATTTTAACGTTATCTCCTAAGTTGGACTGTATTCAGAAAGAAAGCTGGAAACTTATAAGCGCTTACCGGAACGTTATACCTACTACCATTTCAAAAATGTATTCTAATTGTCATTATTTGTCAGTTTACAGGTGACATTTTTAAAATGTTCGTGTAAAACTATATTGGACGGATAAATTTTAACCAAGGATTGAAAAATCGGCCCTTAATAAAATAAGTTTAAACCACAGATAATATACTATACGTTTAAAGTTTAAACATTGGTTTAAACAGCTTAAGTAATAAACTAATGGCTAGATTATGTGACCTTAATAACAATACGTTTCGTGAGGTTAATACAAATTACAAACAATTTTTTTTATAGTTATTATATTTTTGCATATTGTTTGTTTTTAAACGGGAAAATTTTATCTCACTTCTGGTGATATCGTTATCATTATATATTTTAATTATGTATAAAACACGGTCATTAATAAATTAATGAAATCTTAAGGCGTTCTTACGTAAATTGAAGACTTTCCAAACAAATTTGAGTTTGAGTATGTTTAAGGTAAGTACCTATTTATATTTTTTTTTTCTGGAAATTTAGAAATTTTCATTGACATATTTGTTTTTATTTATTTATGAGATCTATATAAATTATACTTAATTTTAAATCTATACCTAATATTATAAAGCTGAAGACTTTGTTTGTTTTAATGATGAATCTCAGAAACTCGTCCGTTTTGAAAAATTATTTGAGATAGCCCATTCATCGAGGAAGGCTATAAACACAGCTATAATATAATATAATCACGCTAAGGCCTAAGATCAACAGAAGCGGAGCCACGCGGGTGGAAGCGCGGGGAGCAGCTAGACCATACTTAATATTATAAATGCGAAAGTAACTCTGACTGTCTGTCTGTAACTCAATCACGCCTAAACTACTGAACCAATTTGCATGAAATTTGGTATGGAGATATTGTGATACCCGAGAAAGGACATAGGCTACTTTTTACCCCGGGATCTAGGATAGGTTTTATTCCGGAAATCCCACGGGTTTTTCTTTGACTGCGCAGGCGATGCCGCGGGTGGAAAGCTAGTATGAAATAAAACCTAATCCTAACTAATATTATAAATACGAAAGTAGGTAACTCTGTCTGTCTATCTCTTCTTTCAACCACTGTAATTTGTTACAGAAATGGCTTGATACCTGAATATGGACATTGGACAGGTTGTATTCCATGGGAACGGGAACTATGCTGGATTTTCTTTGACTACGTGGGTAATTAATACATATTTTAAACATTTCAAGACGCAATTTGTACAACAAATTTCCAAGTCAGCATCGTCAAAATAAAATCGAAAAAAAAGACGTGTGGCACTCGGGGACTGCAGCGGTAAAGCTATTGCATAGCATGCCTTCAAGCCACACCACCGAACCCGTCGGAGTGGGGAGCGTGAGGTTTTTTCGTTACGGAATTTCTCGATTCGGTCCCCGCGCTCAAGGCCCGCGATAGAAGCTATGCAATAGCTTAAAAAATCTTCAATTCCTTTATGCACACGCAATACCTACACAAAAAACTACGTCGTATTTTATTGCATTGTAAGAGTACAACTGTCAGTTTACATAACTTATCTATAGGCAGGGGGGGCTGGGGGCATGACCTCCGAACTGCACCCCAGATAAGCAGCCGGTTACCACCAGATAGTCTTCTTGTTGCTAATCTTAGAAATATGCCATTATTTGCAACAAGATGATGTAAGACGATAAGACAAAAAATTAAAAATAAAATATTTTTTTATTTCAAATAGTCTCTGTTTTTAATTGAATAAAATATATGGAATAAGGTAAGTTGCAAAAAAATTAAATAAAAAAAGATTTCCTGGCCCATGAGGGGATCGAACCCGCGACCTTCGCGTTATTAGCACGACGCTCTAACCAACTGAGCTAATGGGCCGTTGTTGAAATGGTTCAAAATAAGTATTGTATGATTTACATCAAAATATAATGGTGCTTCTTTGAATGACGTTTAGGAATATAAATTAATAATATCAAGATGATGAAATCAAAATGTATTAATTATAACAATTATTTATTTCATAATCATGTTTGTTTATTTTACTATCTTTTTAATAATAACTGTGTCTAACGAAGTCTTAAAAAATAAATTATATTCTTTTATTTGACTTTTGAAACTTTATATTTTTGTTTAATAATATTATGGATTATCTGTCCATTTTGACTGATCCAATTACCTAGTTGCTTGTTTGACGCAACTTAGAGCTCATTTTATTGAAGTTGTAATGAAATCAAGTATCAACCTTATAATTTTCTTCGTTTCTATGAATATTTTAATTATGCACTAGTTAGGTACATTGTTTGTTTTATTTTTCTAATATATTGTTTGTTTTATTAATTTTGCATTTAATTGTATACATAGATACCTATATGCAAATAGGCTTTTATCGCATTTCATAAAAATCGTTATAGGTATGTTTACAATTTAGGAAAAACGAGATTTTACGTTGTGAGTTGTGACGTCAATTACATGCAGGTTAAAATAGATAGCGTAGATATAAGTAAATACCTATAAAATTAAAAATCACATGTAGAATGACAAAAATAACACAGGCAAATTTTATTATTAAAAAAAAATATTAAAAATGCTTGAAAGTTGGGGAGCTTTTTTCTGTAGGTACCAACCTACTATGAAAAACTTAAATAAACTTTAAAACTGACTATGCGTAAGTAACAAATTAATTAAACACTTTCTACGCACCTATTTCTTACACAAATCGGAACTATAAAGCAAGAGACTACAAATAAATAAGGTCAAATTACCACCGATACCAATCCACCTAAATAAAAAAAAAAAGATATTTAAAACAAGTGAGCCAAACAAACTGATCCATGACCCTAGTGCCGCCGCAGACACCCTATCTCGTGTTGACTCTCGCCAATCTTTTTATACATACAGTCATTTGCGTAAGCGCATTTGTAATCTACGACCAATTTAATAAGACCCTTGACTCGTCTAACTCAAGCATCTTGATGGTATAGGTTTGTATTACGCGCGAGGGGAAGGGAAGGTCAACTCTGATTGGTCTAGCTTATCAATGTGATAGTCGAAGTCGGGGCTCGACGCTCGAACTCGCATCAGTCGGCGGCGGATCGTCGTCGACTAAACACCTCTCAGGGGGATGTCGATTAATTTGCATGCAAATTAATCAAATGGCAATTAGTATGCGCATGAGGTTATTGTACTTAATGTTGGTGATGAATGAGTTATTGTAGTACAAATATAGTAATGGTTGATTGTTTAAGGCAGTCGTAACGTAGGTATTCAATTTATTAATCTGTCAATCAAGTATTTCAATACATAATATTATTGTATACAATCAATACGATGACTTTAAATAGTTCAGTTTCCTAAATAAATAAATCTGTTTGAATAGTATTTAAAAAATAGATTGTAAGTATCAAAATTATTATCACACTAAAGATTGTAATAAAAACATGACTAGTTGCTTAGTACCTATGTACTAATTTCACAATTAAACTGATAACGTATAATTATTGTTTGTTTTTAATTATAGTTTTATCACCGGCAGAGCTAGTTAGCATATCGGATTTACTCTCATTAATTGTGAGTATTTACAATTTTATATAAATATTGTGCTCATCAGCGCAACACGCTTAGTTACAGAGATAACATGACAGTACAATAAAAAAATTTCACGTCGCTCGTGAGTGCTTGTTATTCAACATGGCGCGTATCTGAGCAAAACAAAGCCACGCGGGCCGCGCGTGGTTGCCTTGCGACTTTTAAAAATAGAACGCAACGCGCTAAAAACAACGACCATTTCACGAGAGCCTGCCCCGCCCTTCGCCCTTCATACGAGTGAAGACGATAGCGGCGAGGAAATTAAATACAGCAGAGGTCAACAGTTTCTGGACGGTTCAACTTATTGAAGCGCCTCGCCTCCGTACGAAGGACCACGCCCTGATGTTTTCAATGTACGAGATACGTTCCACATTTAAATTTGTTGGCAATGTGTGGGCCAATTTTTTTAATCCGTGTTGTTTACAATCTGTGCCAGGATTTTGACATTTGGCACGGGATAAACAGCTGGACTAGAAAGTTTTCGTTGAAAGAAAATAAGTCGATGACTCCATTATAATTTTATTGGCACATTATTGCGTTGCTGTGGATATCATTGTAGCTACTGCGTTTGAAATATAATACAGTGATATTAGTTTGTCCGTTCCACATTTGATTGGGAAAGTTTCTTCACTTTGCTACAATACAACGTCACGCCCTAGAAGTCGCTGAACTTATTCCGTCCCTTTTATTTTATTTATAGTAACAGCATTTCGATAACCGTTTGAGATTTGAGAAATGTAAACAAATGTCTATGATTGAGGGGCAAGGTTCGTCATAATTTATATAAATAATAATAAAAATCTATGTTTGAAAACGTTATAATATTTTTTTAGGAAAAGGAAATAGGTATGTAGTACCTATGTATACCTAGGTATAATTTATATTTATTTTTATAGGTAGGTACTTCATATTTATTTGGTCCAAATATTCGATTTGTTTTATTAATTAGCATTATTAAAAAAAAAACCTTTAATGTATAAATAAATAATTACACCAGATGCAAATTTTAATCCAGCAAACGTAGCCTATAAGATCAAGTGACCAAACAAAGGGCCGGCATGTTGAATCATCAGTTAAATTTAACTTCGACACGGTAGCTTGAATATGTAGAGTTAACTTTACATTGAATTTGGGGTTTGAAATAATCTGAAAATAATCTGAAATTCGTCTGTGTTCTTTATAAATTTTATATTTTGTAGACAGCTTTAGGTACTGTTAGTAGAGAAAAACTTCGTTACTACAGTCTACATAGAAAAAAAAATGTGTGCGTGTACTAGTGTACATACACACGTAAGAAGTAAAACTTCTTTATGACCTTATTTTTCAAAAAATAATTTACTAAGTATATATGCAATTTTACAGAAATACGTCGTCGAATCACGCATGGTAGGGATAAGAAAAAGATGGCGCGTTACGGAAAAATGTCACGCGTAACGAAAAAATGTTACACTAATTTTTTTTCCAACCCCGATAAAGAAATTTCACTTCAATAATATGATCATTGTTTATACTTTTTATTAAAGTGAAACTTTTATTACATCGTCTCAAACTTTTTGGTCTGTGTAGCGCATGTCGCGTGTATCGCGGCTGCCGAGTAGGTATACGCGACATGCGCTACACAAAGCAGTGTTAACCGTTCGAACAGTTTCACTTTTACCGTGGTTTCATAAAACCACACAACATTTTTCTTTTGTATATTACTTTCTCTCTGGAAATTGATTATTATCCTTGTTTACTTTATAATTTTATTTTAGCAATAAGGAGCTTTTACAAAACACTGTTAATAAGTAGGCAAATACATTTATTTATTAAGATTCAATTGTGGTCAAAAAACAGAGTGCATTCTTGTGATTTCTAACAGCAGAATATGAGTGTAAGAACAATATTTATGAGTAAGAAGGAATTATAAATAAGAAGTACCGTACATGATATTTAATCATGTTTACGCCACATAAAAAAATACCGTGTTTACGCATTAATTGAATAAACTTCAGGTTAGAAGTAGGAAGCAAGGCTTGGTCCAAAGTCCACACATTTGGCGACAAGCCAACATGGCAAGTATTTCCCTACAACACCTGTTATTACGCACAAACTAATTAAAGAGGATTTTCTTTTGCTATCGAATTTTACGTACCTGTCGCACCCTTTCCTTCATTTATGAAAAATATAATAAATATTATATGTATATTTCTTTTTATTGAGTAACATGAATTTAATTATCGTTTTAAAAATAGTACAAAGGTACCTACTACGCATAATGCAGTAGGTAGGTACTGTAAATATAAATTGTTACATTTGTTGACTTTGACCTTTTTACGATGCCAATACATTTCTTTAAACAAATTAATTTATTTAAAAAAAAAATCACGTGAACTCAAAGAAAAAGCTTTATGCGTCTGTGCGAGGAATGAAACTCCGAAATCCAGTTTAAAATAGTGTTCACTTGAAAATAGAGCAAAACAGTGAAAACACTTTCACCTTTACAGATGGATTATCAAAATTAGCACAAAATTACATTGTATTTTGCCACAGATAATAATTATACTGGGTATTAGCTCCCACGTCAAGCGAGCACGCAGTGGGCGCGTGTGTGTGACGTCACGTACGCGTCACCCACACATACGTGATACCAATACTTGTGCAATTCGTAATTTTCCACTTGCATTTTGTGTTCTTGGTGGTGAAAATATGCAATTAAATGTGTTATAACAGTAATTAGGTATACGATATAAAAATATGAATGTGTTTGTGCTTGCGTGTAAAAGCTTAATAAACAGTTACAAATGCGTATCTATTAAAAAACAGATCTTAAAAACATGTAGTTTAGACTAAGTAGAAGTTGTAAAATTATTGGTCCCTAATAGTTCTTTAAATCACTTAAGGATATATAATATGAGGTTGCTGAACGCTAGCGTCTTAATTAGCTCATTATGTATTAGCGTTTAGGTACATGATTTCTATAAGTATATTAAAGGTTTTAAGAAAATAAACATACATTTGCCTCATACATAGAATAAATAGAAGAGATTTGAATAGAATAACATACATTAAAAATATGGTAACTCTTTCAACTTTCAACGACAAAAACACTACCTATAAGTACAAATTAGATTTTTCAAGAGCTGATCTTTTTTTTAGAATAAAATATCAGGAAATAAAAAAGATGATCTGGATAGCAGCTATAGGAACATACTTCTATTTGATAAAAGAAAAGAAGTCAAATAAACATTCAAAACAAAAACGTGCACGAACTTTATAAAAAACCCATAAGCACATTTCAGCCCACGCCCTTCCACGCACGCAAACCAATCACGCTTCACAAAGTTCACATGTTTAAAATCACGCTAACCGTATTATTTATACAATTCTGTCATATCGGTTACAGGAACAAAAGAGTGCAAATGTCGGCTTATCTAATGTAACCAATGCGAGGGTATATAAGCAATGCGCTTATCAGCTCGCCGTCCAGTGCGGATCGTACGGACATACTGAAAACAACTAAACAAAAATAATAATCTGTAAATGCCCCTAAAGAAAATGAATGATCTGATAACGATACTTGACTGACATCCGCAAATACCTCTAATTTTATAATTTAATTAATGAATTAAAATCAGAGACAGCATTACAACCGCAAAGGAATGTAAGATAATACTAAAAATAAACAAAGTATTCAAATCAATATCTTAACTGAAATCTAGCACGCGACAGTGAAATTAAATTCCGGAAAAGACCAATAAGGGTCAATGCTCGAAATCAAAACTGTACTAGTTAAAGATAAGGAATCGCGTGCGAATCCCTAATTACCATAATAAATTCCTTTTAATATCAATTGAAAATAATTAATTATTATATTCTAATTAGCCAATAATTAATGCTAACTGACCTATGCTAATTGAATATATGCAAAAATTAATAATTAAATGATTATCTGAAATACCTGATAAGTAAATGTTGATAATATATAATATTCTGTTAGTATGACGAAAATAAAACAAGAGATATTGTGAATAAGAGCAGTTAAACTGAAAAATGCAACTGATAAATTCTCTAAAGTAAAATATAAATGAGCAATTAATAAAAAAACGGGTCAAATGTCGGATTTTATATTATCATGTTTACCTATATGATTATCTACAATTTAATCTATTATTATAAGGAAAAGTTCCCACATTAGTTGTAGGTATAATTTTTGTTTATAATCAAGCGCGATAGGAAAATTATAATCCAAATATTTACTATATGATATTTACTTCCGGAAACTAGGAGAGTTTTAAAATGCTGCAAATTAAAGAGATACTCGATAGTATCTACAAAATATTTGTCATATCGACTCGTAACAATTGGCCAAGCATTATATGCCATTAAGGCATTTCTTGCAAATATTTTCTACATATTTCTATTAAGGGGGGTTAGGCGGTCAGCGAAAATTCAGCTATTCGGGCCTGAGGTAAGCGGTGAGGGGATCCGCGTTTAGTATGGAATCAACGTGCTCGAAACTAAAAATCGTAAGCGCCATTCACATTTTTATCAAAAAGTGAATGAAAATATTTAGTATTTTCTAAATCTAAAACAGTCACGAAATCGAGAAGGTAAATACCTATGTATTTGTGATTTTATACGAAATATTATAGTAAAATACGGTTGTAATGAGCATTTATATGATATTTTAGAGGTAACTTCAGGATTTTTTTTTATCGAGCAAAATTTTTCCAATCGTGTTTTGGAAACAGTCATCCCATCACACATACGTTCCGTAATACATATTAGAAATTTCAGTGCGAAAAAACTTCAATATTTTTAATTATAGCTCATAGAAAACAGTCCATTTTGCCGGGTTCACCTACTAAGGGCCCTTAAGTAAGACTAGTTAGTAAATCTTCTACATCTTTTCAATTTGTCTGGTTACATAGGTAATAATTATCTTGAAAACAAACTTAAACGGTTTGAAAAAGTGGTGGAAAATTTCTACGATGTCAGCTATTACTTACCAGATTTTCTTCCTAATTTTCGAAACGAAGAGGTTTATACGATGGATGGTTAGATGTTAATAATTCTCTCACGTAAAATCAGTAAATCGGTTCTTTATAAAATTTTGGCACGGAGATGTAGATCGATCTGGATTATCAGAAAGTCAATTTTACCCAGCGTAGGTACCAGGCGTTTAAAGCAGTCTCCAGCCAGTTTTCTATAAACTTTTCTAAATCTCACTAAATCTAAATTATAGACCAAGAATGTGCCTTTTAAATGCATGTTACACGCATTGTTCATACATTATTTCCGCCTGTAACCATTAATCAAGGTTATTGTTTGGAATCTTCACGCTTCCACGGTTGAGTTATCAAAGAATTTTTGATAACATGGCCTTATTGGCCACTTGAAGTTATCTTCTATCTATTGAGGTGTTGTTCTTGATCCTAATTGTATCCAATATTTATATGGATTATTTTTAGATTAAAATTTTGCCGATACAGGTGGACTTTCTGATTGGAATTTGGAAACGGTTACTTGTGATGGGATTTTTAATATGTGTATTGATCCAGAGTAAGAACTTATATTAGAAGGAAACACATAGGTATAATCGGGGTATCAGACAAAATTTTACCATCACTCAGCAAACTGAATTGCATAGATTATGAAGTTGTTTTGGAGTTGGTTACAAAATATAAGAATCCTAGAATTAATTAAAATTAAATATGTTAGGTAAGTATACTTACAGACCAGAATGATTCGCTCTCACTAACAAACAAATATTTACTAAGCAGGATGTTTTTAACTTTAACATTCTTACCAGGAAAATAGGTATCATGTGATTTGGCAAGTCAATAAACATATTATTTTCAGAATTTTCCATAACATTGTACTTATTTGTATGTGAGATGTTATTTGATACGTTTCTTTTATATATATTCGCATATGCGTAGTGGAATTAGAGCTACTCACTGAGACAATTTGTACCGGAATTCAAAAACAATAAACATTGATTATTCGATTTTTTTTTCATAATACTTCAAATTACATTTTTAATTCCACCTTTTACAAATCTATATCTATACATATAATAATTAATCTGTAGAAGGGTCAATTCTGTACATTGAAAATATTGAAAAAATAAATAGCAGGGGGTGTTACTGGATCGATACCAAACCCAAATATGTGATTAAAAATTTTTTTGTCTGTCTGTCTGTCTGTCTGTCTGTCTGTCTGTCTGTCTGTATGTTCAGGCATCACGTGAAAACTAACGGTTCGATTTCGATGAAACTTGGTATAATTATACCTTATTATCCTGGGCATAAAATAGGATACTTTTTATCCCGGAAAAATACGTAGAAAAAAAGTAAGAGTCGCGGGCGGAAGCTAGTCTATACTAATATTATAAAGCTGAAGAGTTTCTTTGTTTGATTGTCTGTTTGTTTGTTTGAACGCGGTAATCTCGGGAACTACTGGTCCGATTTGAAAAATTCTTTGGATGTTAGATAGCCCATTTATCGAGGAAGGCATTATAATATACTAGCGGTCCGCCCCGGCTCCGCCCGTGGTACATATTAACGTTTTCTCTACATAAGAACCATCCTCGTACTTCAAGGAATATAATAAAAAAAGAATTATCGAAATCGGTTCAGCCGTTCTCGAGTTATGGAATTACAACGAAAAGTGGCATTGATTTTTATATATTAGAAGATTATCAAGCTAAGACCAACAGGAGCGGAGCAATGCGGGTGAAACCGCACGGAACAGCTAGTCCCATAAATATTAGAACCCTCCTCGACTTCGAACATTCGCACGCATGGCAAAGCGAGCCCATTTGTGTGTCAATGTTGAGCAGGCGCGGCGCTGACGTCACTACGTCACTAGCACGCTTTCATCGCGTGAACGTCCGAGTCACGCCTACAACGTGTTGCCAAAGCCACCGAAGGCTAGGCATTCCATGTTATTTACGTGCATTTGATACACCGAACAGCCAAAGTCCAATCCGGATCCCTCAAAGTGTCGAATGCGAAGTATTTATCGTGAATCGTACGTTGCTCCGTGAATGCATTATAGTGGGTTATGCTAATGTAGCATCATTAGTCTAATGATTTTGTAACTGTTGTTTGGAATATAGATAATATTAGTGTCATCGCCTTTTTACAGGCTACGGTTTTATTTAATAAAATCAATTTGTTCTGTAGTAGTTCCTTACAAAAGTAGAGGATGCTGTCGAATTCTGCATATTTCCTGTATCCTATTTACCAAATTTCTTCTAGGATTAGCGATTTCTTTACTATTAACAATTATTTTAATGTTATGCAATTCTATACAATCTATATATTTTCCAAGACTTAAGTAGTTATTTTCGCTAAAAATAACAGAGAAGTCATCCATAAGAATAGTGGGTGCAACAAGCGCATGTCATTTACCTTCATCCTCAAAATATTCACGTAACAAATGAAATAATTACTGTAAATACTTGCAAGTGATTAACCAGATTTTCCATACAAATGACGCTTGTAGTTTTAAAATCACGGTGTGAGTAAAGCCGACCTTGTGGGCTCAATCTAGAACAATGTTCGATAGCTGTTATTGTTTCGAGTACACCTGTAGTTTATTGTAGATAATATTTAATTATAGGATAATATTAAATAAACATTACATTCAAGGACAGCTTTATGATATTAAATTGATGTTTCACTGACACTGGATTTACCGAAGTTGGAGTGTCCGAGTTTTAAACGGATAATTAAATAAATCTTCTTATTTCTATGAAACAACAGAAAAAGATTGAATGAGGACTAATTTTTTAAATGAGATTGGTACAGATTAACCCACTTTGAAAATACATTTGAATTTTGAATTTTCGAAAATACTTAAATGAGTCACACGAAATATAAGTTCAACGTGTGTGAAAATATCTGTTGCAATTAGGTACCATATTGTTTTCATAACAATAACTTACCTCATAGATGTAATTTCTCGGCCTTATACATTATCTATACAAATATTATAGAGCTGAAGAGTTTGTTTGTTTGAACGCACTAAGCTCAGGAACTACTGGTCCGATTTGAAAAATTCTAGCCCATTTATCGAGGAAGGCTATTATCACACTAAGACCAACAGGTGAAACCGCGAAGCGCAGCTAGTTAATAATATAAAGGATATTAAATCCAAGGTTTGAGTCACCTATGTCTTGAGATCTTTGTCTATCAGCTGACTGAGGAAAAAGCTGATGAAAAGATTTGTTCGTGGAATTAAGTCTTCCTTAATCATGTATGATCTGATGACGTCAGAGCCTCCTTAATTGTCAAGTACAGACGAAGGTTATTTATTTTTAAGGATAGTGCGATGATAAATATCAGTGACTTTAAATAACAGAATTTATTTCGTATGCCACGATTTCTTGTTGAATAATTATTATTATGTATAGAAGAACAAGTGATGAGTTGATAAGGAAGATAAATAATGAAACAGATATATTATTTGTGAAAATTTGATGAACAGAAACACGTCTCGCTATTTTACTAAGAGACATCGCCATTTTTGGGAAAGTAAAAAAAAAATAGCAAACACGTCATCTAATATTAGATAATTCGAATTTCATAGAATTAGATAGAAATCCGCGAATTCTTTAGTACCTATTTAGTTACGTAGCGTAGAACAAGGAAAACCTAAAATAACAATAAACTTGTTTAACAAAGCTTCAATATTGCAAGTAAAAGGGATTCGATCTGATACCTAATACTTACGATACATTCAAATCTGTGAAGCAAGATTCCTTTTATTTCATAAGATCTAGTCTATTAAATCCCACCAAAAACATTTTCATGTAAAATGTTGCCAAGACGAGCCCATATGACTTGCACTGTCAAAAAGTTATCAGATCTCATGTAGAGCCAAGCTTCTAACACTACTCGCCCTAACTCTACAAGGCCTAAATTCACAAACTCTACACCTTAGTCAAAATATGTTTTGGCCATTTCGCTACATTCACATCGGCGCAAGGTGAAAAATTAATTCACTGTTCATTACTTTTGTGTTATACAATAGTTCTTGTTGTAACGAACGGCCAAGCCACATATTTTGACTAAGGTGTAGAGTTTGTGAAATTAGGCCTTGTAGAGTTAGGGCGAGTAGTGTTAGAAGCTTGGCTCTACATGAGATCTGATAACTTTTTGACAGTGCAAGTCATATGGGCTCGTCTTGGCAACATTTTACATGAAAATGTTTTTGGTGGGATTTCATTACTTTTTGTAAGTTGTTCGTAATATTTTTTTTTTCTTCTTTTTTTTGGGGTGTATTTCTTGCACATCAGAGACGCCTTTTTTATAGCCCACTCTCTTGTCAAGGACAATTTTTTATTTATTTTTAGCTACTGTGTGGACGTAAGAGGCAGGAGACGTTCGCAACACTTCTATTCATTCATATTTATATGATCTGATCTGAAGTATATGTCTCAATATAATATGTCGATTAAATTTTTTTTTTTTAACAAGGAGTACCTATACATATCTATACATATAATAAATCTGTAGAAGGGCCAATTCTGTACATTGAAAATATTGAAAAAATAAATACCAGGGGGTGTTACTGGATCGATACCAAACCCAAATATGTGATTAAAAAAATTTTTGTCTGTCTGTCTGTCTGTCTGTCTGTATGTGAAGGCATCACGTGAAAACTAACGGTTCGATTTCGATGAAACTTGGTATAATTATACCTTATTATCCTGGGCGTAAAATAGGATACTTTTTATCCTGGAAAAATACGTAGAAAAAAATTAATCTTAATTTTTCAGTTTTATCCATAGACGTTGTTCTGTAGAACCGCGAACACACGTTGCGTATTATTATAGGCTTAACCGTATTTGGGTCTAATAGATATTTATAAGATGTCATTGTCAGAGTTACTCAAAATGGAGAAATAAACCATCCACGCGAAGACCGACATCCGCGCGGACGGAGTCGCGGGCGGAAGCTAGTATACATAATATATATAGGGGAACCAAGTTTTAGATTATTAGATTAGACCTCTAGCGTCATCAAAATTTAATTTAAAATTACAGGTCTCATACAAACTCCCATCCCCTAGTTTAAGGGGTTGGGGGATGAAAGTTACAAGTTTTATAATTTTTTTGTTGTTTGTGTGCTAATACTAGCTTACATACAAAATTTCAGCTTTCTAGGACATTAGGAAATACCTTAAGAATTTTGATGATCATCAGTGAGTCAGTGACGAAATTAGCGTTTTTTAGATATAAATAAAATCTGAAGTATAAAAGCTAATGTAATTAAAACTTAATATTTTCAATAAGTCCGCTATTGGCAATATATCCCGAAAATTTTGTTGATCTAGCATAATCCAAACCCAAGTTATGAGGGTTCAAAAAAACGTCGAAGCGCTTCGAGAAAAGGTAGGTAGTGCCCGTGCGCTTCGCTTTCGCTTGGCTCGTCTTGGCGGGGGCACTACCGTGCCCCCAGATATTTAATGATGTAATCGTTTACAAATGCTAGACAGGCAACTTCCTAGTCAAAAGCTCAGTTTCGAAAGATAAAAATAATGTGCATACAGAAATTAGATGATGATTCGCTGCTTAAATCCTAATTGATTTTGGTGTATCGCTCGTTGATAAAGTATTGGTTACTAATGAAAATTGTCAGGGAAATCCAAGAAGCAGGCATTGTTTTTATCTGAGTTGTAAGAACAGCTTGGTTCTTCTGACTTATAAGAACTGCTTTTAAAATGTTCCTTATATCAATTGGTAATAATTATAATAATGTTGAATCAGTCAGTATTTAAGAATATTATAGAAATTCTCATTTTCAAATCGATTTATAAATATAATGAACTACATGCTATTATTTTACACTAGCATCCGCCCGCAACTCCGTCCGCGCGGAAAAATTAAGAAAAATTAAGATTTATTTTTTCTACGTATTTTTCCGGGATAAAAAGTATCCTATTTTATGCCCAGGATAATAAGGTATAATTATACCAAGTTTCATCGAAATCGAACCGTTAGTTTTCACGTGATGCCTTCACATACAGACAGACAGACAGACAGACAGACGGACAGACAGACAGACAGACAAAATTTTTTTTAATCACATATTTGGGTTTGGTATCGATCCAGTAACACCCCCTGCTATTATTTTTTCAATATTTTCAATGTACAGAATTGACCCTTCTACAGATTTATTATATTATGTAATATAGATTACACTTTATTGAAGTTAGTAAAAAAGTATGACTTAAAAGTTCTTTACAGGAATATTAATTGAACACCTAATTTTATAAACACAACCGACGTAAACAGAGAATAAATGTATTTGCAATATTGCAGGATGCGATAGTGTTATCACTTTACAATAGTTACACTCGTTTTAGCGTCGCAATTAATTTATGTTGCTTATTTACATCTTAGTACCTTGGTATCGGCTAGTTCCAAAAATAGTATTTGAGATTGCGCTGTTAAAAGAATTGTACATTTAATTAAAAATGGTTTAGATTGGAATTTATGGCTAAAAGACTTTTATTATTTACTAGCTTACCACCCGCGGCTTCGCCCGCTTTGTCTAAAAACTAATAAATTATATACTAAAACTTTCCTCTTGAATCACTCTATCTATTAAAAAAAACCGCATTCAAAATCCGTTGCGTAGTTTTAAGATTTAAGCATACAAAGGGACATAGGGACAGGGACAGAGAAAGCGACTTTGTTTTTTACTATGTAGTGATATACCTACTAGCCATTGGTTCCTTTTCTATCTGAGCTGGACTGAGACAAAAATAATGCGTTAATTTGCTTAAGTTAATAACTGTTTCAACTTGGGTAGAGCCACACCCACAATTTTTTTCACACATTGCACCTTTACATTCGTACACACACAGTATATCTCTACACAGTATACATTCGTGTTCATGTACATAAAGATATTGACTACGTCAAGTCGTTCAATGAATAGCCAAGCCTCTTTTATTCAAACAATGTTTTGCTTGTGTATATATCGCTAACATAACACCTTGACTCCGTCACTGAAAGTGGCTCGACAGAACATGGTAGAGTTTAGACGAAAGTCTATTGCACTTTTGCAACGAGAGTGTCATAAGTACCCCTTTTTTATTTTGTTTTTATTTTATAGTGGGGAAATCTTAGATACCCCCGGCTCCCGGGGTCGGATGTCGGATTTTTACCGACTTAAACCCCACTCTGTTCCATCGCGCTGCTTTGGACGGAACTGCGGGAACGGTAACGACTCTACCGCGTGTCCCGCCCAGCAGATGCCCGTTTCCAGGCCCACCGCTAGAACCCCCCTCGCTGGCGGCTGCTGGAACGAAGGCCGCCTTACGCCAACAACGCGCAGACTATGGATCTTTGAGGGCAATACCCCTGAGTACCCACGGTCCTTTTCTCGGCGATCCGTGCTTAGTGCTTGACTGCATTCTCCTCTAAAAAGGAGATTCTATTCGGAGATAAAACTAAATTTGATAGCTACCTACTCTTTAATTTATGAAGTGAAACTTCTTCAGGCGCGTTGAGTAAAATTTCAAGGTCGCGTCATAGCAATACTGACACATCATGGAGTAAGCCGACGATTTTGGTCTTTGAAATTTGAATCCTGCCAAATTAGTTTCACTTCTGACACGTGTGTTCGGCATAGACACTCTTTTTTTACCACAAAAATATTATTGTTAAGTTATTAGTTGTGACATAACGCGGTAATTTCAAAAGCTAATAAGTAGGAGGGATAGATGCGTGCGCGCACGTACGCAGTCAAAGGGCGGCACGCGGGGACAGCCTGATCGATTCAATTACCTTATTATGGATCTCGCAATAGTGGCACTTTGTAAACAAATACGAGGTTGTTTTGTTAAAAAACAGGTTGTGGAGTGGACACGTGTTTGTGCTATTAAAATTTCGATGTGTATGTTTTTTTGAGAAGTTTTTAACGACAAACCATCAATTCGTAAACCGGCCGTTATAGTCACTCACATAGGCTACTTTTCAGGGTTATAGCATTTCATTTCCAATTTCCATTGGAATGTCCTTTAACTACGCGGCTGTAGAGGCAAGGGAAAGGTACACTACTTTTCCCCTGCCTCTACAGCCGCGCTCTGAAGGAATTATTTATGGGTTATAACTTGCACTAGAAACTGCACTGAAATTTGAAATGCAATAGTACGTGCGTGCGTAATTGGTAAACTCCCAAACTTGGCTAGATACGTATTCGTGATAGAGCAGAATTGACTCTCACTATCATTTTTCACAATATTTACATACGAAGCATGTTATTTATTTTATTTATTGAGAATATCTTCGGATCATCTACATACTTCACATACTTAGATGTTACGTTGTGATCCATGCAGGAGATGCTAAAATAGCAATAACCATGCGAGTATTAACCAGTCTTGTAGGGAAGCCAAACAAACGCCACAAATACTATTATAGGCATCTTAAGTATGGGATACCATGTATCCGTAGCGTGATAGTGTCACGCTACCTTAATAGGCGATACGAGACGATGACGTGACGTCAAACGTCACGCATCCGTACCGTGGTCAAGCCACGAGTTCATGACGTTGGCTTGTTGGCAGGAAAGTCTATGGGATTCTTATTGGCTTAACAAATCAGAAGATTGGTACATGCCGTGACACAGAATTATGACGTGACGTCAAACGTCACGCATCCGTCCCGTGGTCGCTGCACTTGCAACTCACGAGTTCATGACGTACCGATATTGGAAGAAAGCAATGCATTTTTCTTATTGGCTAATCAATTCAATAATTTAGTAGGTAGGTTTCTGGCGTGACAGAACTATGACGTGACGTCAAACGTCACGCATCCGTCCCGTGTTCGCTCGAAATGCATGTTCACGAGTTCATAGTGACGATGGTTGGCAAAAATCTGTGAATGTTACTATTGTCTTTCTACCTCCTGTAGATTGAAAGACAATTATCGTGACGGGTAACACGGTAATATGACATGACGTCAAACGTCACGCATCCGTCCCGTGTTCGATTTATGCACACGTTTTGGTTATGACGACAATATTTAGATATAAATAATCTTTATTTGTATCTACTTAATGATCTAAGAAAATACCTAACAATAATTTCAATTGTTAGTAAACAATCCTGTGGAAAAATCCTATCTTTTGCGCTACCTACTATTGATTATTACAACTAAAAAAAGATTAAATCATTGTACGGTAGGTATATGATAGCGTACCAAAACACAAACAGTAAAGTAATTTTTAAGTTTTAAATCATTTAGTTAGGTACCTAACATTCGTTTCAGAGTATCAATAGTTCTATTGTTTTACAGTAAAGTTCACTAATTTTAGCTATGTTTACTAAAGCTTATGTATCGGAGACTATATCAGTGCCTAGATCTACATTCTGCATATATAATATAAATAATTAATATTAATAGGTAGTTAAAAAAATAAAACATGCAGCTTAAAATCATGAAATTATTATATTGTCATTGATGCTTGATAAGTGTTCAAAGTTTGATTTAAACATGTAAGTTTAAAGTGGGTCTAAATCGAGTCTAAAGGAGTCGTTAACATACAGTCATGTCGGTTACAGACAAACATACAAGTGAAGCGTGTTAATAAAAATATCCTAGATAGTGAAAGCATAAAAATGCACTTTCCCCGTGACATATGAAAATGTAACTGAATCTGCCAACAACGTCGTAGGCGCGTCGTGTCGTGGCCAATGACGAACGCATCGTCACGTATCCGTGTCGTACTCGCGTTGCGGTGACAAAAATAATTCACATAAATAATGGTTTAATGTGAAAATCTGTTTGTAACAAACAACTTGTTTTCGTGAGAAGATTTAGAAGAAAAGCTGCGAGCGGAAAGCTCCTGTTAAAAACACTACTGTAATAACGCCAAACGCCTCGGAAATAATTGATTGTTTGTGTTTGAATTTGTCAATATTTATTGGGGCAGGCAGTTATACAACAATAATACCTATATATGTCGTGGCCATAATATCGTGAAACGTTGACAATTTAACGATCTGATCAAACTATGTTGGCCATTTCATGAAATGAGCAAATCTACGATATGACCACGAGTACCACGACATATAAGCTCAGTATAACATTATAAGCTCAGTAGGTACACTGTATTCTGAAATTTACTAATTGGGCAGTAAATTCACTATTGCACTACTATAGCATTTTAAATAGATGATGAAATAAAATACCTTGGCAAAAGCGTTACTTCGATTTTAATCGCTATCAAATCATATATCAATTCAGTGCTTTTCATCGCTATTTTAATGCGAATATTTCTATAAGCGTGCCGTGTCGTCACGAGCGTGTCGTGACGTCACACGTCACGATCCCGTGCCGTGCTCCATTCACGTACGTAGCGAGTGACTGGCGATACAGACTGTTATTATATTTCCGTTTCCTGTTGATGAGTGTAGAGGATGCAAAATTATGATTGATCACACATTTCGCAAGGTATTGGGGTACTTTTTTATACGATGGCATAGTGCATAAATTCAAAGGTCAATTAAATAAGCGCTAAGCTACCTCCCCAGTAATTTTTCAGCGAAATCTTGGGTTAAAAATATTGTAAATAACACAACTTTATTTTATATTTATATTTTATTAGCGAGTAAAGGTACAGACAATTTTCTCATATTTTCACATAAAGATTAGTCTTGAAAATAAAATAAAAGTAATAAAATACAAACCCAGATCATATTATTATCTACTAACTACTATCTACTAATAATATCTACATTCCACGCTGACAAATTTTTTAACAGCTACACTACACTAGTATTTAAAACAAAGTCGCTTTCTCTGTCCCTATGTCCCGTATGCTTAAATCTTTAAAACTACGCAACGGATTTTGATGCGGTTTTTTTAAATAGATAGAGTGATTCAAGATGAAGGTTTTAGTATATAACTCTTTAGGTTTTAGGCGAAGCCGCGGGCGGTAAGCTAGTAATTAATAAAACATACATACGTATTGAACACACGTCTTTTTAAAGCTGTTTAACAATGACCTTCCCATTAAAGCGTATTCCTTTTGTATGAAGATTGAAGACCTAACATAGATGTCTTTGACCTTACCGTTACCATGGCAACCCAGCTGTTGACAGGAAAGGCGGGAAAAGGTCATTCCGATACGGGCTTAGGGATCATTGTTCTAATTATAGCTCTTGGATAATGGTAAAGGGTAATTATATTTCGTTTTATTAGGAGTCAAGTCTAGGATTTGTGTTTTAGGGTTGCCGCTTATGACAAATTTCCTAATGTTAAGTTTTGTTGTACGAATCTATACTAATATTATAAAGCAGAAGAGTTTGTTTGTTTGTTTGAACGCGCTAATCTCAATAACTACTGTTCCGATTTGAAAAAATCTTTCGGTGTTTATAGCTAGCACGCAAGAGCAACTTTTGTCTCCGCAACTATTTTGTCTCTCCCATTAACTCTACGGGGAGTTGCGTCGCTACGTGCGCGCACTTTCTTACTAGCCCATAGAGTTGATGGGAGAGACAAAATAGTTGCGGAGGCAAAAGTTGCTCTTGCGCGCTAGCTCTAGATAGCCCATTTACCGAGGAAGGCTATAGGCTATATCGCTAAGACCAACAGGAGCGGAGAAATGCGGATGAAACCACGGGGCACAGCTAGTAAATGATATCCAATTCATTCTTTACTGTGTTCCAAAAAATACATAAAATAATGAAAAACTAAATTTGGTAGCGATCTCTATCAGGCATTGGTGTAGAATTGCTACGCGATTTCAATGAGACATGGATAGCATAACGTATTCTCTATAATTTAAAGAATGACACCATCCTTTCTTATATTTTTAAAGAAATAAGGTAAGAGTGCTTTGTGAGATTTACGATTTTGTATTTAGTTTTTCTAGTCTCTACACTATTATATATATACTAATATTATAAAGTTGAAGAGTTTTTTTTTTGTTTGAACGCGCTAATCTCAGGAACTTCCTACTGGTCCGATTTGAAAAATGCTTTCGGGTTTATATAGCCCATTTATCGAGGAAGACCAACAGGAGCGGAGAAATGCGGGTGAATTGGGTTTTTTGAATAAATAAATCCTTTTTGAATACGTGAATTTGTCCTGTATTCTAAAAATTGTGCAGAAATGGCAGCCTTGAAACTTTGAAAGCAATCTCTAGTCTCTACCAGTCAAATTTTACAGACTTATTAGTCGTAAAGTTATGAAACTAAGTATATTGACTCACAAATTTTCAAGCAAAAAAAATAAATTAAACTATTGGGTCACGCGTGGTGAATCATTTATTAATTTAAAATGCATACAGTTGTTTTTGTTTCTTCGCCTTGACCAGGACTGAACCCGGGAACTTGCTCCGTAAATACAATCAGGGTCAGTGAATACTCATTATTTCGACACAGGAAGTTAATTGTGTAAATCTTTAACTATTTGTTAAATTTTAACCCATTGAGCCCCAAGCGGCCCGATCGGTCCCAGACAATAGATTTTCTATGGTGTCTGTGGTTCCGGAGCCTGAGTTATTAATACGTATTTGTTGAAAATGGTAAAACTAGCTTTCCGCGCGGCTTTGCCCGCTTTTTCTATAGCTCAATAAATTAATACTTAAACCTTCCTCTTTAATCACTCTATCCTTAGAGGATTAAATTAATGCTCTAAGGCTCTATCTTTAAAAAAACCGCATCAAAATCCGTAGATTAGGGAATCATAGGATATAGGGACAGAGAATGCGACATTGTTTATAATTATAAGATTGGTATGTAGTGATGATAAGGAATGTATACGATGATGAACGAACTATAGGTACAGAGGATAATAGATTACAAAATAAAAGATTTAACTATATATATTATAGCTTCACTGTCTAGCTACGAGTTATCAACAAAAAAAAATCTTAATAATTATGTATTGAAATTTATCTACTATCTGTTAGTACTTTGTACTTCTTAATTTTCATGGTCTATACAGAATTTGAAGGTTTATTTCCGGTTATATACTTATAATAATTAATGAGCTTGATTTCCGCGTGGTTTTCCTCGTAGTATGGTAGGTTTTCTCTAATTTCCACTCTTTATTTTATCTTTCAATTTATCGCGAAAGGAATCTTCCTCCTTTTCGAAAACATCTGAATAGATTCAGGCGTTTTAGTATAATAATGGTACATGCATAAAGATTACTAAGAAGATAAAATCATAATAATATCTTGGATTGTAGAATTAAAAAAAAGTGCCAAAGATTACTGAAAATTGAAAACATCACAGAAAACAATTGTTTTGGTTGCTCTCTAACTTTTCCTAATCTGTGTTTATTAAGCTCATAAGTCACTATATTCCAAACGTAATCTAATCAATATCTTCTAATATATTATATTTTATAGGCGAAAGTTTGTATGGATGTATGGATGTTTGTTACTCTTTCACGTAAAAACTACTGAACCGATTACAATGAAATTTAGCACACATATAGAGGGTAACTTGGATTAACACATAGGATAGTTATTTATGTCGCAGGCAAATTGTATAATCTCGCCGTTTACAAATGTTCAGCATTTTGTAATATGCTGAGGATTTACTTTTTCCAAAATTCTACAAAGAGACGGTCGCGAGCCGTATTTCTGTGTAGTTTTAAAAACACGAACCTAAACTAACCCTTATCCAAACGACGACATATTACAAAATGCCGAGCTTTTGTAAACGGGGAAGTAATACAATTTGCCTGCGACATCCATACTAATATTATAAATGCGAAAGTAACTCTGTTTGTCTGTCTGTTACTCAATCACGCCTAAACTACTGAACCAATCTGCATGAAATTTTGGTATGGAGATTTTTTGATACCCGAGAAAGGACATAACATAGGCTACCTTTTATTGCAAAATATGCACCACGGGCGAAGCCGGGGCGGACCTCTAGTATTATATATGTTATACATAACTGTGAATTGAATCAACTCTAACAGTAGTAATAAATACACTATCAAGGGTATGATGAACGGCCTTCGGTTCTATTCCGGCAACGTGAGGTTGCAACCAAATTGTGCTAGGTTAGTTGCGACAAAGTGTTGCTGTTTCAAGGTTCTTTTGCGTGTTTTTTATATAAAATTATTAGAATTTGTTTAGCAAGATGTTGATTAACGTTATAAGTGGATTGACTTTTATTTTGGCAGTATGGTTTCATAATTTGCGTAGTAGGTATGTACCTGTCTAGCTACATACTCTAGCTACGAACTTAGGTAAGTAAGATAATAAATAGCAAGTAGGTATAATAAGAAAGGATATCTAACTGTAAATACCTCTACCTCCATATTACATTCCTACATCATATTGATATCTATAAGTTTGTTGCTCCTTGACATCTTTTAAGTTGGGCCGTAACCGTGCACAAATTGTAATGGACCACAGTGGCAAAAGAAGTGGTATACTTAGGAAAAAATATTGCCAAGGGCCAGGCCTATGTAGCTTTGAGTAGAGTTCAAAATTTCCAGGGTGTGGCTATCCTCTCGCTCCCGTATCCCCTCTTCTTTCACAGACTTTCGACCCTTCCCTTTCCATCCCTAGTAAATGGCAGAACCGATTTTGATGTAAACCATATCTAATTGTACCTATATGTACACGTCATATTATCCTGTAGTTTGATGCTCCATTTGGTTTATTTATCCCCACTGTCACCCCTAAAAAGCCCTAAATGTAATAAACGGATGAACCGATTTTGATAAAATATGTCTAATTATATTTTAAACGTCATGCCCTTTCATTTGATATGTCACTTGAATATATTTGACAAATTCATTTTTTTATTACCACTTTTATACCTATATCAAATAAATGGATGAACCGATTTGTTACTGATAGGTCGTTCACTTTCATTTAATATATTATCACTTAGGTACTTATATTTGACAACTTTCGTTTTTTTTCATTCCCACATTTACCCCTATATAACTACCTAGGTATAATAAATGGATGAACCGATTTTGATACACTTTATCTAAGAACCAGCGTCGGAAAATATGCTGCCTAACTAAAAATTCATCTAATTCGGATTACCTGTTAGCGAGCTACGGTGGCACAAACAGACACACACACACACAGACACACATAGCGGTAACACTTATCACCCATCTTTTTGCGTCGGGGGTTAAAAATATAATACGACATAATTTAAAGGACATTTTATGTATAAAATTTACCTAGAAGTAAGCATAATTCTAATTTGACCAACCCCCCCCCCACCCTTGGGCACTTTCGATATCATCATGGTCATCATTTACAGGAATAATAATTGTCACAGATAACTTACGTTTTATCGTACAGTGTATAGAATGCCTTAGCAAATGTTCGCCGTGAATACTTAAATGGTCATAACTTTTTTATTTACGAACCGATTGACATGAAATAAACGCTAAATGTTAAATGAAGATTACCACAATATATTAGTGAAAACCGCATCTTAATCGGATAAGCCGTTTCTGAGATTAGCGTGCACGAACATACAGACAAACAGACAAACCGACAAACAGACAAACAGACAAACAGACAAAAAAATTTTTAACTACAGTTTTGGGTTTGGGATCGATTTAATAATAGCACCTGCTAATTTTTTTTTATATATTTTGATTGTACAGACACGACTTTTCTAGAATTTTATTATATGTATTGATGATGATGATGATTGATGATGATGATGATGATGATGATGATGATGATGATGATAATTAAATTAAGTGCACCAATAAATGTTCTCCATACACTTATACAAAATTCAGGCAAGTTCTAGCAAATTCCTTTAGAATTTCGCATTAAAAATATGAATATGCTGCAATATAAACATTGTAAGTCGTTAAAACATATAACACACGTTGTAAACAGAGGTCATGAAGCAGTTATGCAAAATTATAATACAGTCTATTAAAAATGTATTTCACCTTCATTCTATAGTACTAATAAAACCTTGATAATCATGGAATATTTAATAACAATGATTGCAACCGAATTTGTTATCATTAGGATACAATTCTGCTATCAGGAAAGTGTGACGTCACAGAATGTTCGCGCCGTGGCCGACGCGTGACAGGCCCGTGGTTGTCTCCGAGCTTAGATTTACATTTTATTAATTAATCCATCAATCCCTAGAATCTCAGACACAATAGAAATCTATTGTTGTCGTGCCCCGATCGGGGCGCTCGGTGGTCAATGGGTTAAACAGGTCAACGCACTGCATCATGATTACAAGCAAATTTTATAAGGGAGCGCTTAGGTGATGAAATTATGATAAGGTAAGGGATGTAATAAAAATAGCAAAACATGAAGTGAAAACTTCTTTGAGATGAACACTTTGGGGGAAAATCTTATGGGTTCGCATACTGACATGCAAAGGTTATGAAATTTTTATTACAAAATTGTAAGTTATAATTTCTATCAGTAGACATTATGATACTCAGCGGCGACCCATTGCGAGGCTCCGGGCGGCAGGCCCCTTTGCTCTTCGTGAAATGTATGTGATGCGAAAGTAGGTCTATGGTTGTTTGGTGTAGCCATCTATATCCTAGAGCCTAGAGCCTAGACAATTTTGTGGCGTGTAGCAGATGCATTTCCCATTTTAACTAATATAAAATTTCTATGGAAAATATATAGAGTTTACTCTATTACTATATTTTAAGCTTAAACAAACAGCAATTTATTTACAAGACTTCATCCGTGAGCTAACCTTTCAGGAGCTTTGCTCTGAGTTAGAAATAAATTGTTAATAATACTAATTAGGTAGTAATTACTAATATTTTGCTCTATATTTACATTCTACAAATACTGAATACCTGTCATGAATAAATGTCAACCTTTCAGGAGCTTTGCTCTGCGTTAGAAATAAATTGTTAATAATACTAATAAGGTAGTAATTACTGATATTTTGCTCTATATTTACATTCTATAAATACTGAATACCTGTAATGAATAAATGTCAACCTTTCAGGAGCTTTGCTCTGCGTTAGAAATAAATTGTTAATAATACTAATAAGGTAGTAATTACTAATATTTTGCTCTATATTTACATTCTACAAATACTGAATACCTGTCATGAATAAATGTCAACCTTTCAGGAGCTTTGCTCTGCGTTAGAAATATTTTTTTTTTTTTTTTTTTTTTTTTTTTTTTTTTTTTTATTCATTTATTCAATTAGACTACTATTTAGTAGCACTTTCGAATCGTCATTACATAAGTATTTTTAACATTTACCACCGATTCGGAAAGCAGTATCTATGGAGAAGAATCGGCAAGAAACTCCATAGTTGCTCTTTTAAAATCATGTCAATATTACATAATATGTAACTTATATCTAACTTATACATAATATATCATAATATGCAAAGAACTGTCCTGTGGTTTTTACGCGACAACCCTCCATGGGTCTTTATCGTCCATATATTCCTGAATACTGTAGTACGCTCTCTGAACTAGTACATTTTTTATATAAGTTTTAAATTTAGAACTACTAAACTCTTTAATATTGAGAGGAATTCTATTGTATAAGCGTATACCTTGACCCATAAATGAATTTTTAACTTTAGCTAATCGGAAAAATGGCATTTCAATTCTATTCCTGTTCCTTGTGCCATAATCGTGTCTATCTCCTACTCTTGTGTGTAAGTCGGCGTTTTTGTGAACATGCAAAATATTATTAAATATATACTGTGATGGTACAGTAAGGATACCAGTATTCTTAAAATGATCTCTTAGTGAGTCCCGAGCACGTAAATTATATATAGAGCGAATGGCTCTTTTCTGTAAGATAAATATAGTTTCTATATCTGCAGCCTTGCCCCACAGTAGAATTCCATAGGACATAATGCTATGAAAGTAGCTGAAATAAACCAATCTAGCCGTATCTTCATCGGTGAGATGCCTTATTTTTCGGACTGCATATGCAGCTGAACTGAGCTTACCTGCAGCGGTGTTGACATGGGCTCCCCACTGTAGTTTCTCATCCAATGTTAACCCTAGAAATACAGTAGACTCAGTAGGATGCAATACCTCCCCGTTCAAGGTAATATCTCTGTTCAACTTTTTTACATTAGGAAGTAAAAATTCAACACAAGTGGTTTTTTTGGCATTTAATAATAAATTATTGGCAGTAAACCATTCAGATATGTGTAAAAGAGCACTGTTCACTTCGTCAACATTTGGGTCATGCCTATCCACATTAAAAATTAATGAGGTATCATCTGCAAACAGAACTATTTCACACCTATCCTGCAAATAATAGGGAAGATCATTGATATATACCAAGAACAAGAAGGGACCTAAAATGGACCCCTGTGGAACACCAATGTTAATTGACGCACCGCTAGAACGTTCTCCATTGACAACTACAGTCTGTATCCTATCATGCAGGTATGACGCTATGAGGTTCTGGGCTTTTCCTGTAATTCCATAGTGATTAAGTTTACGTAACAAAGTACAATGTTCAACGCAGTCAAATGCCTTGGAGAGGTCACAAAATATCCCCAGAGCATTTTTTGAGTTTTCCCATGCTTTATAAATATGTGTTAGAAGTGCAACTCCAGCATCTGTGGTTGAGCGCCCCCAATAAATTGTTAATAATACTAATAAGGTAGTAATTACTGATATTTTGCTCTATATTTACATTCTATAAATACTGAATACCTGTAATGAATAAATGTCAACCTTTCAGGAGCTTTACTCTGCGTTAGAAATAAATTGTTAATAATACTAATTAGGTAGTAATTACTAATATTTTGCTCTATATTTACATTCTATAAATACTGAATACCTGTAATGAATAAATGTCAACCTTTCTGGAGCTTTGCTCTGCGTTAGAAATAAATTGTTAATAATACTAATTAGGTAGTAATTACTAATATTTTGCTCTATATTTACATTCTATAAATACTGAATACCTGTAATGAATAAATGTCAACCTTTCAGGAGCTTTGCTCTGCGTTAGAAATAAATTGTTAATAATACTAATTAGTAATTACTAATATTTTGCTCTATATTTATTATTTACATTCTATAAATACTGAATACCTGTCATGAATAAATGTCAACTGAAAATATAAATAATAAAACACTAAAAATATTCCTTTGTTTACTATAAAGGCTTTTTTGGTAATTAATGCCGATTCTGTGGTTTACATTGAATCTTTTCGAGTTACATTTGCTACGCAAAAACGCATTTAATGATGTTGATTATAAGGATAAAATACAATTACCTACTTTAATGAGTCGATATTTAAATTAGTGTGAGATAATAATACATGTATAAGCTTTTTTAAAAATATGCATGTGCAATGTGTATTAAAAGTTTGTTTGTGTAACTTCTATAATTATGAGGTAATTAATAGGTAAGTATATGAACTTTACTGAAAAGTGCTAAAATAAATATAGAGTTACGTAATAAATAAGATAACTTTAGTGCTAATCGCACAAATTGGAATATTTTTCGAAAATAATATCTTAAAATGATATTGAACCTACTGCGTGTCTAACTTATTATATAAATATGTTGTTAAATAATAAAATCACTTTGAAATCCGGTTAAATCGTGACTTATTCCGATATGCTCTGACTTAACATTTAAGTAAACCGTGAGGTTTATATTATGTAGGTACATATTATATGCTTTTGGATTCAGTGATTGCATTGCCATTATTTATGACTAGCTGCTCCACGCGGTTTCACCCCCGTGGCTCCTCTCTTGTTGGTCATTGGTTGGTTCTCTGGTTTGAACGCGTTAATCTCAGAAACTACTGGTCCGATTTGAAAAATTCTTTCGGTGTTAGATTGCCCCTTTATCGAGGAAGCCTTAGGCTATATATCATCACGCTTAGACTAACAAGAGCCGAGAAATGCGTATAAAACCGCGGGGCACAGGTAATACTTATTAAATGTCTGATTTAGTTTCAGTGTGATTATTATCAAAATTGATAATTATGATGGGTGTAATCTGTATTACCTACCATAGGTAAATCTACTGACGCAATATTCCAATAGTTTTAGAAAAATATTATGGAATAACATCGCTGATATAAATATTATTTTGCTTTTGTAGAATATGTACATAAAATTTTGCACGTGGAATTATACTTTTTGCGTTTTATTTTACGTTTGTATGAAAAAAAATTGATATTATTATAATTAATTTGAATAACTATTTAAAGGAAGCCTAAATTACAATAATTACAACGAGAAATAGAATTCCGGTAAAAAAAGATGTTATATGAAAGATTGTTTTACATGTTTCTTTGTTGCGAAAGATTAGCCGCCCGCCCTATATTCGCCTTCGCCTAGCTTGTTATTCCAAATAAAGTCCGAGAGAGACTATCTATTTTTACGATTTTATTGAAATCTGTTTAGCCATATTATTATATTCACATAAACATCCTGTGTCACTTTTGTATAAAATAATTATTGTAAGTACGTAACTATTCTAAAACACTTTTAATTTTATAGTATTTCATCATACACGAGTTATTCCTTTATCTTTTCTTCTTTATACAGTACTAGCTTTCCGCCCGCGTTTTGAAAGAAAAACCCGCATAGTTCCCGTTCCCGTGGGATTTCCGGGATGTAACCTATCCTATGTGTTAATCCAAGTTACCCTCTATATGACGTGTTTTAAATTTCATTGTAATCGGTTCAGTAGTATTTTTTGAGTGAAAGAGTAACAAACACACACATCCTCACAAATTTTCGCATTTATAATATTAGTAGGTAGGATATGTTAGTTATTTATATTTCAAGAACTTAGATTTATATTGTATCTAGAGCCAAATCTATCTGGAAATAGTTTGTCACGTGAAAATAGAAATTTATAATAGTTCATCGAATTTGCTTGAAATAATTATGCAAAATCTATCATCTCTTTGATATTTTTCACTTTTACGTTATCATTCATGAGTTGTAATGTCGCTGTGAATTAAATTCTTAAAAAATTTATGCTTCATAGATGCATATTCTCAAAATATGGTTTTTACTTTTTTGCATTTCAGACAATGACTGTTTAAACTTATTTCCGAGTACCTAGGTATATTTCTAATAATATTATACTCTCTATGATAATATTATTTCGTTCTTGTTTTACTCTCACAAATTATTGTGCAATATATTTTAAGTATTTAACTGGATTTTAATTTGTACAATGTAAATAACTGAATGTGGTTGCTTGATCCGGTTAATGATATTTGCAAATGATTTTCTTTATTTGTTTGAAATGTGAGATATCGTTAGAGATAATGCGTTAGGCATGCCGCTTGTGTTATCAGCGGCGGGGCGAGCCGGGGCGGCGCGGCGCGTCTCGCGACAGTCGGCCGCGCCCGCCGTCGCACTACACTTCATTTCTTGTACATTCTATCCGACCCGCTCGAGCGGGCCCGGGGAAACGGAGCGGAAACTCCGCGCGCGTGCAGTGCAGTGAAATTAAACAACATATAACTTTCAACTCGTATATTTTGAAGCTTACGACGACGTAACTTAACTATTAAGTAGTAGATAGGACAGTCTTAAGAGTACTACAGCTAGAGATCGCGAGATCTATATCACAGTCGGTCAGTGCGCGGCGGCCGGCAGCGGCGGCGAGGGCAGCAGCCGCAGCACGGGCGGCGCCGGCGCGCGCTCCTTGGCGTGCCGCTTCACGTGCTTGGCGAGGTGGTCGGAGCGCATGAAGCGGCGGCTGCACACGCGGCACCCGAACTTCTTCTCGCCCGTGTGCGTGCGCTTGTGCCGCGACAGCTCGTCCGAGCGCGAGAAGCGGCGCTCGCAGCCCGGCCACGCGCAGCGGAACGGCCGCTCGCCCGTGTGCGTGCGCGCGTGCGCCTTCAGGTGGGACGACTTGAAGTAGTTCTTGCCGCAGCCCGGGTACGAGCACTCGTAGAGGCGGCGGCGAGCGGCCGGTGCGGGCGTCACCAGCCACACGGCCGCCGTGGGCAGGATGGCGCCGGGCACGAGCACGGCGGGCGCGGGCCGCGGCGCCAGCGGCACCCAGCCGGGCGTGGCCGCGGCCGCCGGTATCTGCAGCACGCGCTCCTCCTTCTGCTCCGGGTGCGGCGATGGCACCCGCGCCTCCTCTATTATCGCAGGAGGCGATTCTGGGCTGGGCGTCGGAGGCGCGGGCGGACTTTGCGTTTGGCTCGCACTATATTTCTTTTGCGAGTAACTATGGCCCCGGTTCATTTTGAATTTTAGCGTTCTTAGCATGTTCATGTGTTCGGGGGGCGGGGGTAGAGGTTCAGGACTGCACGTGCCGTCCTTGTGAGCTCTCATTATGACAGAGGGGCGGGAGGAGACGGGGCAGGGCTCCGGCGGCGGTGTAGTGAGCAGCAGCCGAGCCAGCTCGCAGCGGGCGCGCTTGCCGCACTCATCCTCGCCCTCCGAGTCCGAGGGCTGCGGGGTGACGAGCCCGGCCGGGGGAGACTCCCGGGCTCGTTTGACTGCGGCTTTCTTCAGCGGCAACTCGACCTGCGAGACAAAGAGGGACGCACGTAAGTAAACGTTCGGTGAGTCAGAGCACGCGCGCGCTGCGTGTTCTCGCTGCGCTCCGTACTTTCGATTGCACAAGGTAAAGAATATTTTTACGACGCTACGTCGGGGGAAATTTTTTTATTTTTATTTTAAAAAATTCGATAAAATCATAACTTTTATCGAAACTCACTTTTAAGTCCATCAACGGCGGCGTTGACGGCGGGGAGAGAGGACCGCAAACATCGAGGATAGTAGACATTCTGATTACGGTGAGTTCATTCAAAGGTGAGAAACTTTCTTTTTTAATTCACAAAACTTGTAGTCGCGCGGGTCGCGTTCCCTTTTGGGTGATGCGTGTGGTTTCGTCGGCGATGGGCAGACGAATAAACCGCTCCGCGAGCGCTCGAGGTACGAGGCACGGACTCGCGCGGGACGCGGGGCGGCGGCGGCCAATGGGAGCGGACGGCGCGGCGAAGCGGTCCAATGAGCGCGCGGCGATCACGCAGCGGGCGCGTGCCGGCGCGTGGCGTTCACGTGCACGCCGAGTGACGGCGAGGTCGCGTGACGTCACCGGCGCGCCCCCGCATGACGTCGCAGGGGCGCGGGCAGCTCGCTGGCAAGGTCGCCGCTGCATCGCGAGCGCGTCGCCTGCGACGCCGTGTTTTGCTGCATTTTGGCAGTCAACGACCGCGCTACAAAACGAAACGGAAAAGAAACGCATTTCGATACGTTGCCGGCGTATCTATGAAGCGTACCGACCACACGTATTGTGACCCGATAACCAGCTCCGGTACGAGCTTGCCAAATGCTTAGGATGTCGTAAATTTTAACACTTTAGATTATGTTATCTACAATACATTGCCGTAAATAAAGAAGTCGTCTAAATATAGATAGACTGCAACGGTATAAAATTTTATTACATCAAATTCTTGAAACGGAAACAAAGCCTTTATAAATAGAAGATAACGCTGCGCTATAATGTACCTAGTCGTTAAATGAGAAGTGGTATTCTTAAAAAAATTGTGCTGAACGTAAATAAACAAAGTATAAAAGTGAACGGCTTTTATTTCCATGTGTAACGATTGCGTCAGGAAGACTCAGTGATCAACTGGGCGGCAATAAACTGGGCCACGTGGACCAGTTGTACATAATTAATTATGCCTACTATTTTTGTGGCCAACTGGGCCGAACGCGCTTTGATCTTGCGGACGTGATTTTATTATTTAACTTGCTGTGGTTAAGTGATATTGATATCTGGGTCTATTTATTTACATTCTGCCTACAAGTTCCTCCTCTAAAGGACCGACATATAGGAAGTAATATCTAAATCGGTCCAGTCGTTTCTACGTTTATTTGGAGAAGCAGTTTCAAGCAGCTTTAAATAAAACTATATTATGTACCTATAATTATACATTATTAAAGACACTTTTCAAGTAAAGAAATATGGTTTAATAAAAATAAAATACCTACACTAAATACATGAATTTCAAAACTCATATTATGATATTGTGAACACAAAACATAAAAACATTCCCAATCGTTTTTATTTAAAAAAAAAAAACATTATTTTTTAACAAGTCTAACTAATAATAATTGTTATTTTAACTTACATAAACTCCATATTTAAAAAACGTAGTGAATAGTTTTGAGCTCGAAGGATTCTTGTACTCGTTGGTGTTCCTTCGTTAATTTCGGGCAAATTGTCAGAATTCTGCAATAAAAATTGCTCCTTATCTTCTCATAAAAATGTTATAAAAATACCCGAATAATACCGACATGTTCAAATAATATGTATTTAGTAAATAAAATAAATAAATAGACCCAGATATCAATATCACTTAACCACAGCAAATTAAATAATAAAATCACGTCCGCAAGATCAAAGCGCGTTCGGCCCAGTTGGCCACAAAAATAGTAGGCATAATTAATTATGTACAACTGGTCCACGTGGCCCAGTTTATTGCCGCCCAGTTGATCACTAACAATCTCGAAAACGATCTGTGACAGCCAAAGGCGTATTAAACAGATCGCATTATTGCTCATATTATAACATTTACAATTTCTATGGAATATTCCAATAAGAATCCAGTTGAATAAAATGCTACATTATTGCGTGTGTCAAAATGGACTTTAGATGCAATAATTATCAAATTAAATAAAAAATTCAAAGAAAACAACATTATTTTATTGTGATTCATGTTTTTGTGATTGTTTTCTGGTTAGAGACTAAATAAAACTAAATAAGTGCAAAATCTACATGCGATATTTGAAACTTGTCTAGATTGCCAGTGTTCTACAAATCATACCTACAACCACAGAACAGTAAGAACAAAACTTTTTAAATTTATCCAAATGAAGGTTTTATGCCAACACGTTGACTGTCAGCTTTTACACAGAGTACACAAAAAAAAAGTAATCATTAGGTCAGTTTTGTTGTCATGTTTACGCGTTTAGTCATTACATTTGGGAAATATTTGCGAATGACGGAATAACGGAATTGCAAGAATACTACGCGGTGTGACGGCCGTTGACGCGACCGGCCGTCTCGTGGCACGCGGCGCTCGCGTGATACCGCGCAGTTCAAAAGATGTAGCGGAATTTAATTTTTTTTTTGTTTGTATTTGTCTAATTTATTAATTTAAAATTTGGAAAATACAAAATAGAAAAAAACGATTTAATAAATTACACAAGCTGTCCTGTTTCAACCGAAAAAAGTGTTGATTGACGGGAATTTACTCTTGAAGTGAATCTTCTTCTTTCCTTTTAATGCACCTAACATTGAGAGAGAGCGATTATTTTGGTATTTTTTCAAATTTTGCAAAAAAAAAATCACTTCTGACAAGTATTGGACTTTGTATGGAAATCGCTCAACTGATTAGCGAAGTTTCCTTACAAAATCCAATTTTTTTTACGAATTCAGCAAAGTTGTAGAACAAAAGTTGTTCAGTTTCATGAGTAGAAGCTCCTGTTTAAAAATAGGTAGGTATGTTATGATTCTAGAAGAAGTCTAATTGAATAAATAAATGTTTGCATTTGAGTTTAAAGTGAGAGCTTTACCAAGCAATACAGGCAATTTCTAACCCGTGTTAAACAGATGGTAGTCGTTTGGACAAACGGCTAGTATTTAAGTAATCTATAATTAATCTGAGTCTTTTAGGTTTTTATTATAAGTGGTTCCACAGATAACTGAATACATAGTTACAATGATAGTACTTTCATTATCGACTACCTTAACTTTAGAGGTTCCTGAATTATGCGTTATGTAAAGAAAGTAAAAAATGTACAAGGGGATTAACAGAGGCCAATATTTGTTATTATGATCACAAATAATTATGTGTACAGAATATCAATGTAGTTAGGTACTTTTGGAGTAATAAATGTTATTTTTAAATTATTTTACCACTAGCTTCCGCCCACGACTTTGTACGTGCAACCCCGTTTTTCCCCGTTCCCGCAAGAATTTCGGGAAATCCTTTCTTAGGGGACGCCTTCGTTATGACATCTACCTGCATGCCAAATTTCAGCCTGATACGTCCAGTGGTTTGGGCTGTGCGTTGATAGATCACTATATCAGTCACCTTTGAGTTTTATATATATATAGATTTATTTCACCACTACTTATTAATACACAAACTGTAATTTATTCCAATGTAGTAGAATGTGAGTAAAAAGTGAAAGACAAGAAAACAAATACATATGTAATATTGTATTATATACTACGTGTATAAGCTAATAAATCAGTTTTAATTACATTTCGTGTTTTATTTTTGTATCCACCACCAAAAAAAAAAAAAAAAATAAGGTATAGGATTTTGAACATGACAAATCATTCAATCTGTAATAATGCGTAAAATAGAGCAGATTTTTCAGGGGCTCTACTAGCCCGTTTGCCCTTTCTTTTGTAATAAAAATTCACGCAATTTGTCTTTTGAATTATAACAAGCCTTAAGGAAATTAATAAGTTTTTTTTTGTTAAATAATATATTTTAATCAAATCCAACTTCTTAAATAGCATCACTTACATATCTGACATCTGTTAATTATTATTTATTATTAATGATGCAACGAATACTACTAATTTTACGAATACGAATATCAAACCTATTATTCGGCGAATACGAATACGAATACGAATATCTCGCCTTGGTAATAAAATAGGTACTTATTTATTTAATGAATGTTTACTCTTCTAATAATTAAAATTTAGAATAGGCAATTTTTTATTTAAAAAACAAAGTTCGTAGATTTTCTAGTTTTAGGCGATTTTTTTTTCAGCCTGGATGTTTCCAGCCGTTGAAAAAAGTCTTTCCGAAGCGACCGTACATGGCTTCAGTGAAAAATATTTATGTGCGAGTTTTTTCAGTCTTGGAAAATGGACATCTTTTCGCCAAAAGGCCAGTGGATCAGCAGTCTCTGCACACGTCATATTTCTACGCGCGATTTTTAAATCTGTAGTAAATAGAGTTGCGTGCAAAAATATTCGTTTTTAAATGTTCGTACTTATATTCGTCGAATACGAATATTCGGTAAATGTCTACTATTCGGTGAATACGAATATTCGTATTCGTTGCAACACTAATTATTATGTATTTGCTAGCTAGAATAATATCTATTAAATATTGTAATGCATACGCAATTATATTTCACTACCAATTTTCATCCATATTTTCATTATTAACTCGGATTATTAATATTTTTTACTAATACAAATCGCTTGATAAACTATTCACCGCTGCCGCTTATACCATACACCACACATTGCATCTGTGTGTGTACGTATCGCTGACGTGTGTGTGAATCGAAGCCGGATCGCTCGTGACGTGACCACTGAGTCATCGTACTGTGACCAACTGTGACCTAAGCATGCCTTAGCTGTAGGTTTTATACTCGACCTCGTTGACTAATAAGATTCTAGTAAGACTAAAATACTAAAATATGTAACTATGTCTTATAAAATATAATAAAAAACTTTTTTAATAAAAGTTGAGGTAATACTGACATTATTATCTAAGTAATTTATTTATAATAATTATTATTTCCGTGTATTTGATAAAAGGGAACACTCTCGAAAAATTGAGAGATAATGGTAAAGACGATGCAATAATGCAACATATTTTTATACATCAGTAACAGCTTACAGCACAGATTTTAGTAAATTCTTTCAGTCATATCACGTCATATTAATTGCAACTACCTAGGTATCCCGATGCAAAAGTTTTCATCGCTAGTCCCTATTATTTTGTGTTTCACAATAAACATAACATTGACATTGTTGCGGTAAAATATACAGAAACTAACATAATAATTATTGTGAAAATCTTTTCATACCAGTGAAAGTACGCAATAGCGCAATAGTTTCAACCAAGGTTTCAACGAACTCAAAATAAAAGTGTAAATAAACACAGCGTAACATTCGATACTAGCGACATCTGTGTTTACGATTTGGCAGATGTCATTATGTTTTAATGCCATCTAGTGTGCAGTAGTGTAACTACTGGTGTGAACTAGTAATTTTAAGTTTCGAATACAGCGCCATCTATGGAAATATAGCCGTACTAAGTGTACTTCTTTAGAGTTAAAACTGCTAAGTTGAATATAAATTTTATATTATCTACTAGATGTCACTACTAGAAGAAAGATGAAAATTGAAATTTTCATCGTGTGCCGATTGCAGGTCTGTGTCAGAAATGAAACTTCTATGGCTTAAGATTTAAAATTTAAAAGATACATGACGTGACGGTATTTCCATGACGCGACTTGAAATTTTACTATCAATGCGTCTAAAGAAGTTTAATTTCAATAATTATAATCTTTAAAGAATTTTTCTTTTAAACGTGTAAGTATAAATTTTTTACATAAAAAAAAAAAAAAACTTTCAGGTGCAGTTTGGTCAACCACCCACCCGCCTTCAATATCGATTTTTTCTAATTAAGTATAATAAATTTTTTAAATATTTTCGGTGTTTTTTTTTTCTTGAAAGTTCGAAAAACATTTTTTTTTAATGTTTACACACACTTTGTAGATACACCATGCGAATGAAGCTATGGTTTAGTACAAGCATAATATGGACCCAATGTACAAGTCATGCCTGTGTATAATGTGTACTTATACCATACAGATTTGTATGTTATTCTTGTTCGTCGAAAATTATGTCTCTTTGGAAGGCTTTTCAAGTGTGGGTTTTCCCTTAAACTTTTAACAAGTTGCGATTCGTGTTCGTTGTATTATTTGACATGTGTAATGTGTATACATAGCTATTTTAAAATACGAACAATAAAAAAGGGAAAGTTTTTCCTTTGAAGGGTAACTAAGGTTATTTTTTTCATTTTGATAATAACTCCTTCCAATAAGAACGACTCTACCATAATGAATAGTAGAAATATGATTATTTTATTGTCAAATAACTGCTCGCCCTGGCTCCGGTCAGATTTAAGTATTAAATGGTATTTTTACATATACTGCACAATAACGCTGATTTTCACAGAAGAGTACTTATAGGTAATAGACATTGTTATGACACAAGGAGCAGGATATGAAATGGAAACACATAGAAATGCACATACAAATGTATATATGTACACTCTTACAATAGAATTCCTGATAGAATTAAATATTATATAGTGCTAAATCTAAAACTTATATATCAACTTGCTTTCCACCCGCAGCTTCGCCCACGCAGTCAAAAAAAACCCGCATAGTTCCCGTTCCCGTGGGATTTCCGGCATAAAACCTATCCTATTTCCCGGGATAAAAAGTAGCCTATGTCCTTTCTCGGGTATCAAAATATCTCTATATATATACCAAATTTCAAGGCGTAATTGAGTAACACACAGACAGAGTTACTTTCGCATTTATAATATTAGTATAGATATATTAGTGCAGAGAGCCTGCCATACTCTATAGGTATGCATTATCTAATAATTACATGGTAGATGAAAATCAACGGAAAGTTGTCCTGTAAGAACCACAGGACATAATAATATTATGTAAAATTGAAATGTAATATTGGCATGATTTTAAAAGATTTTAGTAATGTTTGTGTTTAGGGGATGTTTGGTCATTGCAATTTGTCTGACTGATTAAATATAATATTGTAATAGTTATCTTAATAACATATAAAAATCAGACATTTAAAAATAAATTAAGTTCACTTATTAGAGCTTTTTTTTGTTTTGGCTCAGGTGGCGCAGGTGTCACCGGTAGAGCTCCACTAACATTCAGGTATTAAAAAGTACACTGGAAACAACTGTGAACCGAAACTTACATGCTTTAGAAAATAAGTTGTCTTACTCTGTGATCTTAGGTAATCTAGAATCCATACTAATATTATAAATGCGAAAGTAACTCTGTCTGTCTGTCTGTTACTCAATCACGCCTAAACTACTGAACCAATTTGCATGAAATTTGGTATGGAGATATTTTGATACCCGAGAATGGACATAGGCTACCTTTTATTGCGAAATATGTACCACGGGCGAAGCCGGGGCGGACCTCTAGTATGTTATATATACAAACCGATCCCCATGTGTTGCAGTTTATTCAGCGCTGGTTTTCAGTTAAGTATGAGTGAAAGGAAGATTTACAAATTACATTATAGGTATATTTTTATGTTGTTTTGTTGTTTTGGGGTAGTAACATAAAACAGCGTATTTGCCTGAATCTTTACTTGTGGAGTATCTTTATGAGTCGAATTATTGTGATGCTTGCAATGTGGGCTTATTTGAGATTGTACTTCTATGCGTTTTCTATGTTGATTTTTGAATAACCACTAATATGGTTATTCTAAAATCAACGGTAATACCAACGTTCACTAAATAGTTAATACTTGAAGAATGCTGATGAATAGACAGTACGGTAAAAGTTCGTATTATACAGTACCTAACTTTATAAGTACCTAGTGAATTTATATGTATAAATGAATAAGTATTGTATTTTGTAGCATAATAAACAAACTGTCGCACCTTGACTTCGTTATTGTGAAAAAACAATGTTTTTGATTATTGTCTACTTACTTGAGAGTCTGTTGTCTTTTTTAATTTTAAATTATCTCTCTAGATTAAAAAAAAAACAAATTAAATTAACTAACTACAGTGTACTCTATAAGCTTTATAAGCTCTAACAAAAAATGTAGTAAATTAGTTTCTCTGTAGTATAGTGTTCTCTGTTTTATTTCTTCAACTCTAGCAACGCATGGTCTACTCTGACCTAAGTACCTACATATTAAGTATTTTATTTTTATTTTATTTATTTATTTTTGGTAATCCAACAGCTTTACATGTATTTAACATTTTACTATTTTGTTGATAATATTCTAGTAAAATAAATATTATAAAGGTAACAAATTACAAAACTGTTTGTTTCTATTTTTAACGATCAAAGTTCTATAATCGAGGAAGGCTGTGTATAGCCGTATAATGAAGTTACGCTACAATATACCTATTGTATATACCTTAACTTACTACAATATACCTATGTATTTACTATGTAGTTATAGTATATTAATATATTATTCTGATTTTTGCACATTTATTAGGCACCACCATGATTAATTTAATTATTTTCCTCGCCTTTTTTGGGTTGCCTGGTAGAGATCGCTGCTAGCGATAAGGCCGCCTACTGTACATTGATGAATTTATTGTTAAGTTTATAAAATGTATCATATTTGGTGAACAATAAAGAATTTTTCATTCATTCATTCATTCATACCTACCTACAGGACTTTCAATCACATGTGCAAAAATGGGAACAAAATATATTCTTACTAGCTTTCCGCCCGCGGCTTCGCCCGCGTTTGGAAAGAAAAACCCGCATAGTTCACGTTCCCGTGGGATTTCCGGGATGAAACCTATCCTATGTGTTAATCCAAGTTACCCTCTTTAAGACGTGTTCTAAATATCATTGTAATCGGTTCAGTGTATGTGTGGGTGTGTATGTTTGTTAACTCGTTCATGCAAATACTACTCAACCGATTACCATGAAATTTAGCACACATATAGAGAGTAGCTTGGATTAACACATAGGATAGGTTTTATCCTGGAAATGCCATGGGAACGGGAACTATGCGGGTTTTTCTTTGAAAACGCGGGCGAAGCCGCAAGCGCAATGTTAGATAATTAGTATTCATGAAACATAATTAAACTATTACCTACTATTTAAATAAAAGCCAATATTAATTTAAAGTAGCAACCTGTTATAATATTTTTATAATTAGAGAGGCGGGAGCAACACAATATTAAAGCAAAAATTTTAAGATTTAATATCTTAGGGAAAAAAAATGTTACCCAGAGTCTAAACTAATGGTGATTTTCTAAAAAATATAATCTAATGACTGAAATAAATATAATTGACTTTATTTTAATATTTTGTTAATAAACTTCATATTATTATTAAGCATATACAGTTCTTTTATAATGTAGAGTTTTGGTTAAGTAGAGTTTAAGTTGTCATGACAAAAGTAGGTTTTTATTTGATATTTTTGGCTCTACGTTTAAACTTGTTAGATAGCTCATTTATAGAGGAAGGTTATAGGCTATATGGCTCCGCGCGGTTTCACCCCCGTGGCTCCACTCCTGTTGGTCGTAGCGTGATGATATATAGCCTATAACCTTCCTCGATAAATAGGCTATCTAACGCTGAAAGAATTTTTCAAATCAGACCAGTAGTTCCCGAGATTAGCACGTTCAAACAAACCAACAAACTCTTCAGCTTTGTAATATTAGTATAGATTTAGGCTATAAAATACTGACGAAAAGGAAAGGGCAATGATTAATTTGAATTATTACAAAATATTACAAAGGAAAACTTTCATATTAGGTATTTTATAAGTAATTATATTTTTTAACATTTTTTTGAAAAACATGTCACAACTCTACATTTTATTCTATTAATTTTCATACTTATTAGTCATGTCCTTTGAATTATTAAAAATTTATCCTTGATACTTTCTTCCTTCCTTATTTGGTCCATACCTTATTAGTACATATTACATACCTTCTAAAAAAAGTTTATATTTTGTGATATTAATACTTAATGAATTACAATCCCAATTTTGATCACAATTTGTCAATATATCGCATTTTTAACCGACTTCAAAAAAAAGGAGGAGTTCGATGCGGGATGGTGTCGAATTGGTCCCATAAAAATTTTATTCGGATAGGCCCTGTAGTTTTTATTTTATGAGAATTTTTGTCTGTAGGTATTTGTAAATTTTGCAAGTGCAAGTTTGAAGTCGGTTGTTTTTAACGCAGTTATCACTTGTAAATTTTGAAAATTTTCAAAGATAACTTTTCGAAAACGCGGCGATCTCTCAAGAGGGAACGGTAGGCGGGGCCAAAGCCAGCCCTCGCCTTTCCGCGATTTGGCACCTTATTATAAACTACGCCTCTAGTTTGCCTCCGACCGCCAAGCAGAGCGGACGTGTGTTCAGCCCAACCAAGTTATCGGATATTATCGTGAATAAAAGTGCAGTGTGACATGGTGGTGCCTAGAGGAGCATGCTAGGTCATGTCTCGAAGGAAGCAGAGCAATCCTAAACCGTTGAAACGTAAGTTTTTTAAATTTATTTTCCCACAAATTTATGTAGAGTCTTGAACTCTACGAAAAGTTAGTTGGGAGAAAACTTTTTGGTTGAAGTTGGTATGTCGTGTTCAATTAGACTGTATTTATTTATTTTTTATTTACGTCGTTTAGGTTCTAATTAGAATACTGAATATAGAGCCAGATGTAATAATAATAATTAATCTTAGCTCTACCTTATCTATTTACATTGTTATCTATTTAAATTGGAAACTAACTAATTAAAAAGAATGTACGCTAAATCAATTGATTTATATAATAACAGCTTTATGAACTAAATTTATGGATTTTGTTTTTAATTTATAAAAAAATAAATATTAAACATAACAATAATAGTTACATTAAATTCATTAAATATTCAAAAGCGTCTCTTTAAATACTCTATTGTTAATCTAAATATTCAAATAACAACGTATTCAATTGCTTATTGATAGTAAACGGGATTCTAACACTAATTAATATTCATACGATAAAATACATATTAGATATGAGTAATATAAGTAGTTTATTAAAATTTATTTCATAGTTTTGATAATGTTATTACTTATTATCAACCTAATTATCGAAAAGTTAGCAGAACTGACTGGCAAATTCATAACACCATAATTAACCATGGCTGGTTTTTGCGATCATAATATGATTTTGCCAGTCAGTTCAATTCACGGCGTAAACTGTCTGGAAGTAAGAGGTCATAAAACGGCCCCAGGCTTAGTTTAATATATTTTAATGCAAGTTTGTAGTGTCGTTGACTCTATATTATTATTCACTCTAAAAGTATTTATTAATTTACAATTTATATGCATATTTTATATTATATCTATATAGCGATCCAATTTTTATTAGTAATTTATGTACAATTATATATATTTATATTTTTTATATTTAGACGACTTTGTATCATGACATGCAGAAATCAAAAAATAACATACAAGAATTTATATGGGTACATCAAAACATGCATGATAATCTCCTTTAAATTTCAGTAAACATTGGGTTTATTAATTGACATTCAAAACATTTATCCTTAATCATAATAATTGTTTACGTAAATCATAATATAATATTAATTATGTTAATCAATTAGGAATAACATACTGAAATATTTAGGTGTGATGCCGCCCTTGGCTCTCATGCAGCCATTTTTTGTTATTTTTGGATGAAAAACCAACGAAAGTATTGTAATTTTTATTGCATTATGTACAATAATTATTTTGACCGCCTCCTTGGTACAGTGGACGCGTGAGCGTAACACCGAGGGGTCCTGGGTTCGATTCTCGGTGGAGACGAAGAAAAAAAAAATGTCTCGGTCTGGCAGGACACAGAAGGCTGATCACCTACTTGTCCTGTACCTGCTAAAGAAAATCGATCAGTGAAACAGATGTATAATGCATCTGCCCCTTACCCCACTAAGGGACATGGGACTTCACTTATGCACAATAAATAGACATGTAAGAGAAGCAAATACTATTTACTGTTGTTTAAATATTTGTATTGTCTTCATGCCTTACAGTTTTGCCGCCCTAGGCCTGAGCCTTACTTAGCGTTAGCACACACATAGTTTAAGTAATGGATTGTAAATGGACGATAAAGACCCATGGAGGGTTGTCGCGTAAAAACCACAGGATAGTTCTTTGGCATATTATGATATCTATATTATGTATAAGTTAAATATAAGTTACATATTATGTAATATTGACATGATTTTAAAAGAGCAACTATGGAGTTTCTTGCCGATTCTTCTCCATAGATACTGCTTTCCGAATCGGTGGTAAATGTTAAAAATACTTATGTAATGACGATTCGAAAGTGCTACTAAATAGTAGTCTAATTGAATAAATGAATGTTTGAGTTTGAGTTTAAACTTAGGTTTTTATAAATATTTTTTGATTTGTATTTCAAAATGAATTTATTTGGCATTTGGTTAATATGAATACTTCAATACTATTAATTAAGCTGACTAAAAGGATACAATGTAATACAGAATTTGCCTTAAGATAAATATGGTCATTGACATTAATTTTCCAATGTGATTCACTTCTGTTTCTTTGACATGACTTGTACAATATTATGTGTGACGTCATAAAATTTAAATTATTTATTAGCACGCGGTTTAACCCGGGTTTAAAAGGGGTAAATTTTTTTATGCAATGTTTCAAAACTTTATATATTATACTATTTTTTTTAAAACCTATTCAAGGAATCGCAATAGACATATCTACAGTTTCGTATTTATAATGTTAGTGTGGATTAAATACTAATTAGTACAAAGTTCTGTGTCATTATGAGGCATGAATTAAGGTTCCCTAAGGTATGAAGGGGCATATTTCATATCATATTACACATATTGTACATTGTATATTTTGATGCACATAGTTATTCTTTTCTTTACATTGTAGAGATGACCCATTAATGTATTACAAAATAAATTATTTTTTTAAGCAAACCGTTATGAAGTTGAATAATTTCAAAATAGTTTTACCCACTTAACGAAAGAGGTGTCTTATGAGACTCTACCATAGGCTCTACATATGAGACTCTACCATAGGCTCTACATAATAAAATGTCCAGTAAAGTGATATTTTTTCCACATATTGTGTTAGCCAATTTAGCCAATATAAGACACCATGTTCTAACTGGAGACTAAAGATTTATTAAATAAAACATTGAGGAATATAATTTATTTCTTTATTACATTTAATTCAGGTAACAGACAATAAATTGTACAGACCCATAATGTAGGACCGAATAATAAATACTAAACGATATCTTAATCAAACTTTAAAATTTTAAATGTGTACCAAATTATGGAAATGAGAATACCTATATTTTTTCCTTTAATTTATTTTTATATTAAGCTTATATAAAATTGTATATAATAAAACAAATATTTAAATGGTTACCGTTATTCTTCTTTAACATATGTATGTTAAATGTATGTACATTAAAAAAAATAAAGCATTTTAAAAAGATACCATAGAAAACTAATTTCCATTTATAATGTGTCTAAATTATCAAGGTTATCTAGTTAATACTACCATGTGTTGCCGTGTTAAATGTGCCAAATTACATGTTTATAAAAACAATTATTTTGGTAAACACAGTGATTTCAATTTGTGGAAATGACACTATTTCTTTCAAAGTTCCATTAGATTGTCAAAATTAATAATTTAAGATAAAAAAAAAATACAGACATACTTGGCCTTATGCCGGCTACTCACATATCTGCCGCAGGGGCAATTTTGGAACAATTCCGATTGGTCGGCGGTCGGAGCAATTTCAGTTGTTCTCTAAATTGCCCCTGCTTGCCTATACACATCACAATTAAGGAGCCAATTAAGAGTGCTATTCCCATATTGCCCCTGCTGCAGGAATGTGAGTAGCCTGTCTTAGATGACTAGTGTACACTTTTGATGAGTTCAACTTTAAACAATAAAATAGGTATACATCGATGACTCTCAAAAAACTATTCGCTTGTATAATAAATGAATCACGTACCACAAGTGTGTATCATCTGTGAATCAACATAAAACCTGTCGATTATTTTTATAGAAGCATTTTTGTTTGCACGCCTCGACTCAAAGTGCGGTAGGGGTCAACACACGCTTATCGCAAAAGTATTCTTTGATTGTTTATTTATCAGTGTATGTGATACGTAATTATAACATCGTGGAAACATCCAGTATATCGGGATTGGATTACGGGAGTATACATAAATGTTAAACATGCTTATAGTAGCTTCACCTGTCAGTATTGCAGATAATATATCCATACTAATATTATAAATGCGAAAGTAACTCTGTCTGTCTGTCTGTCTGTTACTCAATCACGCCTTAACTACCGAACCAATTTAAATGAAATTTGGTATAGAGATATTTTGATACCCGAGAAAGGACATAGTCTACTTTTTACCCCGGGAAATAGGATAAGTTTTATCCCGGAAATCCACGGGAACGGGAACTATGCGGGTTTTTCTTTGACTGTGCGGGCGAAGCTGCGGGTGGAAAGCTAGTTACTATACAATTATACATATAATACATTGAATATACATAAATACCTGTATGTTCGAATGTAACTGAATCCTTTTTACTCGATTTCGACCCAATTTAAAATTTTAAACAGATTTAATTTGAACAAAATTTGGATCAGTGACAATAGGTACAACAATTTCGTGAGTTTAAGTGAGTGTTTTTAGTTATTTTAATTATTTATTCAGGTATATGTGTGACTATTACTAGTGAATACTGCGTATAATAGGTATATTTACTGCTAAACTATAACACCAACAGTGCAACTAGTGTTTATGTTTATGGGCCATAATCACTTAACATAAAGTGCCCCAAATGCTCCTTTGCTTATTATTCTTAAAAAATACATTTAATACAGCGCCATCTAGTAACCAAATAAACAAAACTTTTTGTAAACTAGACCATGAACTAAAGTAATATAATATTTTGTTAGATAGACCTTTAAATAAGGGGTCACTAACCATTTAATTTACAGATTTGATTATCATAATTAAGTATTTAGAAATATGTTCGGTATTTATTCCGTATATTCTGTTTATAAATATATATAAACAGATTTAACTGTATTGCGAATTAGACATATCATCATATTCTACTTAAAATACCTAGTTTATTGAAATTTTGATTTTAAATTGTATTCCTTTATTTCTTGACTTAAAGCAATTCGTTAAAATGACTACTATATCTAAACAAATCATTTACCAATATTTTACAATACGACTCAAGCTTCTGTTTTCTGGAATTATTTTTATCTGTGCCAAATTTATCAAAGACGACCTAAGAAAATAATCAACTAATATACTTTTACGGCCGTGAACTATTCGATTAACCAATTTCTTATCAATATACTTAGCTACTTGCTTGCTTGCTACTATATTTAAATAAATATTTCTGGATATTTTAAACAGCACTAATTATTATCTAAAGTGCAACTTATTTTGAAGAGAACAGGACAAATCCATACTAATATTATAAATGCGAAAGTAACTCTGTCTATCTGTCTGTTACTCAATCACGCCTTAACTACTGAGCCAATTTGCATGAAATTTGATATAGAGATATTTTGATACCCGAGAAAGGACATAGGATAGGTTATCCTTAGGAACGGGAACTATGCGGGTTTTTCATTGACTGCGCGGGCGATGCCGCGGGCGGAAAGCTAGTTATGTATAACAATCCCCTTTCTTGTAATAAGGCATGTGAAGACAAAACTCTACCGCGTTCCGCGGTAAGATGGGAAAACTGCATATCAGCCAGTTGACTGGGAAATTTTGGAGGGAATCACTTATATTATAAAAAGGTATAGGCGGCAAAATACATTTTATTACACACTAGTTTTCCGCCCGCGGCTTCGCCCGCGCAGTCAAAGAAAAACCCGCATAGTTCCCTTTCCCGTAGGATTTTCGGGATTGCGTCATTTTTCCGGGATAAAAAGTAGCCTATGTCCTTTCTCGGATATCAAAATATCTCCATACCAAATTTCATGAAAATTGGTTCAGTAGTTTAGGCGTGATTAAGTAACAGACAGACAGACAGACAGAGTTACTTTCGCATTTATAATATTAGTAGGGATATTATAATAATTAAAATAACGAACATTTTCTATTTAATGAGTAGGTACGATTTTGAGATCACGTTACCTGTGATCCCAGACCGCACGCTTGCAGTAGACACTCACGGAAAATCAAGGACCACTTAGCATATAAAGCATATGTATCAGACAATTGAAGCTTAATCATAGATACCCATCAGCCAATAATTAAACCCCATAAACGGTACAAAATAGCCAGGAAATCATTCGAAACGGTCACAATAGCTGGCCTGTCGGTACCTTCGTGCATTCACAATGACCCTTTGATACGCCGCCGGCTTGCTCCCGTGTCAAGCATTTTGTTTCGTTATCTTGTACTGTGGCAGATAAATAAGAGAATCGATTTAAGTGTGCAAATCATTTATTGTTCGCACTAGGATAATACTAAACTTGATATGAATGCGCAGGCGCTATGCTTAAGGCCCCAAAAATACATTTTTATTTGATTTATGAACAAAATCATTTCGTATTATTCAGTACTTAAACTACAACACTGCCGGATTTCATGAAAACCGCTCAGACGTTCCAATTAAACATGCACAGATCAATGCAATCAACCGAACCTTTGTATTTATAACTAGCCGCTCGTCCCGACTCTGCCCGGGTTAAAATCATGATAAAATATAGCCTATGTTCATCAGTGATAATGTAGAATTCTAATGGGAATATTTTTAAATATATCATTTTTAAATCGGTCCAGTAGTTTCGGAGCCTATTCACTTCAAAGAGACAAACAATCAAATCTTACCCCTTTATAATATTAGTACCTATAGAAGTATAGATAATAGTGTAGCATACACACAAATATCCCTTCTTTATTTTCCTTATATACCTATTCAGATAAAGATGCGTGCATTAGCTTGTCTTAGGTACATAGATTCGTTTCACGCAGCCGGCTGGATGCGAGCAATCTGCACTCACCTTATCTTAGCTACAAATGAGATGGTCCAACACTTGTAGCTTTAAGAACACGCTGTATATGATACTTAGTGACTAATTGTTGTACAGGGTGTGCTTAAAGTTCATTCTTTATTTTTTTTTCCATTGGGTGTATTATGTACTGTGTATAAGGTGTCTTATTTTTAATAAGGTAAGTCAGTAAGGTACACATTATGAAGAAGAAAAGTTGTATTATTGTTTTAACTTTCTTGTAGCAAAAAAATACGAGTAGACCTCATACTTAATAATAAATATGAACCTAATAGGTATAATTTATTTTATATTAATAATAAGTAGGTACAAAATGGCTGTAACTATAAAAACATATCATTATTAACTTTAAAGTAAATGTAAGGTGTATTATTGCACAATTATTTTTCCGCATTATTGTAACATTTTGTCTATAAACGTTGTTATAACTTTGATATTTTTAAACACCCTGTATTTAATTAAATGTTCACAGCCTACATACCTAATGATCAACGATAAAAACGGAAGGCATTACAAAATAAAAGCACCCTTGTTTGATGAACGTTGAAAGAAATAAGTACCTCATTAAAGAATTTGTGATTCTTTTTTATTTAAATATCTATTTAAATGTCATTTGTATACCATAGACTACAGGGCTCAATGAAAAACTATTTGCTCTTTTTGGTCATAAACAAGTAGAACATGTTGTACCTATTTTGTTTTTTTTTATTTGTTCTATTTGTTGTTTAAAGACTTGTTAATAGGTAAATAGGATTGCTTGTGCCTTTTTTTACTAATTTGTTATTTCATAAAGTAAAAAGAACATGTTATATTTTTGTTTGTATTGGTAGTCAATTAATAGCATAGTTAAATAGGTAAAAAGGTAATTTAGGTATGTATTTTTAAATTAATTTGTTTTTTTTTCGGATAGGATTGTTAAGGCTAAGGTAAGATGTTATTAAATAATTGTAAGTACCTACCTAGCAGTATTAAACTTTTATTTCTTTGACAACATCAACTATACATAATTATTTATTTATGTTCACCCTGTAAATATTAAGTGTTTAGACACTTACAAAGTTGCAAGCATTAGAGCTTGCGGTATTGCATAGAGCTAGTAACAGATGGACATACATATGAAGCCTTAGTCAGGAATATAAATAACTGGAAAATAAGATTAGTTTTAAAAGTAAGGCGTTGGTAACGTATTATTGGTTTATTTATTTCTTAATTTTGTAGATATCTATAAAAATTAAATGCATTAGTTAAACCATCGGTAACCCGATAATTACTGAACCGATTTTTATATGAGCCTCTTAATAATAGATTAATTGAAAATAGTTATTATATTAGGAAAGTAACTATGGGAAATCGCTAAATGAAAAAAATGAACCTACGAAATAAATGTAATTATATAATATACATAAATAAGCATGGATTTCACAAACGACAGTATGCTTTATCAGCAGGATACTCGCTGATAACTGATAAGCGTAATAATGATTCAGTATGCAATATTATATCATAGTTTAGTTACATTGAGTTTAGACATTGCACACTTATACATATGTATAGTTAACTGATTAAATTGTAGTCTTTAAGATATCTAGTCTTATTTTATAAAGAATAGAAAAAAATCGATCACGAGGCGGTACTTGAACCCGCATCCTCTCACGCCATAAAATGTGGAAAGCTTCACGATTTTCTTTATAAATTAAATAAAAATAATTAATTGCGTTATGCCAATAGTCGTAGAACAAATATTGTAACTTATGATGTTAGTTAGCTACCTATCTTGTCCTGCGAGGTTGCTGGTGTTTTACAAATAACCCTGTATACCTATACAGAATGTCCCGCTTTTCCTACAAAATGTTATAGTTTGTGTGGGATAGGTCTTTCAATTCGAACTTTTTTGCATTTTTTTCACACAAAAAAAATGCAAAAAATAATATCTATAAAAAATACCATAAAACCAAAAATATAAAAATATCTAGACTTTACTTTCAGGTTAGGAGATTGTTCTGACAGGCGATGAAGTCTGAGAAGAACAGTTTTGTGGTAAATACTTAAAAGATAAATAAACAATACAATTTTTATGGTAATAATAGTAACACAGTGATGACAACCTCCATATATATATGTATAATTATATTAATTATAAATAAACAGTTTTTACGGTGTGATAATAAGATAAAAAAGTAAGGATCCATTTAGTCATCAATTACAACATGTTATTCTGCAATATATATCGTTAACATGTAATATTGTTACTGGAACAAGCGATAAGCAATCTTATCTGATACGTTTTAAAATACTTTTTGTAATAACATATTATGATTGCGATTTCGTACGCTTTTTCATTACATGTCATGTATTTTAAGAACCTTGTTTACAAATTGACAAACATTTAAATTTAAAGGAAATTGGTAACAAACAATGTTTATTACTGCTATTGGAATAAATGTTTGTTTAAAAGTGTGAAAGCACGCAGTAAATTTTTAATATAGGTACTATTTTCCTCTTAAGTTTTCACAAATTATTTCTTGGTATGGTTTCATGGGATGATAGGAACATGATTTGATATCTACTAAAACGGTAATCAAAGTTTACAATGTCAGAAGTGAAACTTTTTTCAAGATTCAAAGATTACTCCCTGACGTGACGGTATTGTCATGACACAACATTTAAATTTTGAAGTTTACTTCAAAACGTACTCTGAAAAAAATTGTATTTTTTTTATAAGTTTTTAATCTACTAAAAACGTTTAATCTGCGCAACATTCGTTCTTATATATATATATATATAGATTTAATTTAACAAACAATAAAGCCATTTAACCCCTCAGTCGGGGTGCTTTTGACCACAGAGTCAACCCCTCTTTCCCACGGTCACACGCGCCGTCATTTGTTGATTTTGAGGGTTCAAAATGGCCACAAAATCGTGTTACAATTTGCAACATATTTTTTATATAACTTTATGCTGATAACAATTTATTCGTATAGCAAAAATAAATAAGATAACATTTTTTTATTGAATTTTTTGAAAAAATACTTGTATTTTCAATTACAACTGATTTTTGAGACTAAAATTACTTGCTCAGAAATTTTTTCTTTTATTCGAAATTATGTCGATTTACAATACTGGATCTTCTTATCTCATAAATAAGCAGAATATGTGTATTTAAGATATCAAACTTGTGTTATTTAAATCAATAATAGGATATTCTGTCGATGAAATATTTTATCAAATTGTAAAGTTATGATAAAACTCATTACAAAAATCCATCAAAAGTAAATAATCTAAAAATTTTTAACGATTTTCATCATTGTAAGAAACAATATTTCTGTTTATTTTTCATTAGTACCTACTTACCTAGATTTTATAGGTTTAGGACTCAAGTTCTATTTTTTTTATATATTATGCCATGCCATTTTTTTATATATTTTATATATGCCAGTTGAATTTCGTATTTTTTGATTTATCCTGGCTACCTAAAACTTTTCAATTATTTAAACTAAGATTATTATCGTCAATAATGTATTGACTTACGTAACGACGCAAAACGGATCCCACTGCATCTATTAACATGCACTCAAAATTGAACTTTACAACATAGTAGAGTAGCTTGTATTTAGTTCTATTTTCCCTTGCAATGTTAACTGAGATTGATATAAATCTACGTGATAAGGGGAACGATAAGTTTTATCTACTGGGATTAAAATCGGTGGACATTCTTGATCTGATAAACATCGATTATCAAGTGATCGTTTATACATATTAATATGTACAGTCGAATTAAATTTGTGCTATAAAATTGTAGATTGTAATCTTTATTATTTACTTGATTTTCATTTTTATTAGCATACATTTTAACCGACGTTTCGAACACTTTAAACCGCGTTAAAATCAGTTAAATAGTCTTTAGTTTCTGCTTGTTAACTTTGATGTCGATGTTTATTCCGTGGACTTTATTTTTGTTTTTTTTTTGTTTACTTTAAAAACAACGGTTAGTGCCTGTTTTAAAAGTACACAATCTTGTATAAGTTTTATATGTTTTTGTCAAGAGACAAAAACATATAAAACTGATCAAGAGATCGTAATTGAATTAAAAAGTATATACTTGTACTTTATGGAATGTTTTTTTTTTTAATCTACTCGTAATTAAATAGTTTAAGTTATTTCTGCTAATTAATGTTCATTGGTTACAAAGTTATATGGAACTTTTGTTTTGCTATTTGTAACGTTTTTATAAAACGTATATATATCTATACTAATATTATAAAGAGGAATGGTTTGTAATTATGTACCTATGTATGTATGTATGGTTTACACGCATAAACTACTGGACCGATTTCAAAATTAACATAATAGCTAATAATAATGGCTTGACATTTCGAATAGGTAACCCATTTAAAATTTTGCGTATTTTTTTATAATTTTGTGAATTATCAAACATGTTAAGATGCATTTTGTGTTTTTCCATATACTTATGCATAATTTAATCACTTTCATAGAGATCTATTCTGTGATCTGTGATCACTTTAATTCACTTCAATAGATAAGAATTAAGATTACACGTGGATCTTAATTATTCAACTTATTTTAATGTTGCAATCAAGATTCTGAAGTTATGCTAATGTTATTTCTAGTAGTGTTTGTGTATTTTTTTTTCAGGACAATTTTCACACACGGTGTTATGGATACCAGATGGCTGATAAACATACATATATATAATTACATAAATAAATACTTATATAGATAATTAACACCCAGACATAGAGCAAACATCTATGTTCATCACACAAATATTTTCCCGGGTGGAAATCGAACCCACGACCTCTGGCTTGGAAGGCAGGGCCACTACCAACCAAGCCAACTGGTCAGTATTATATAAAGCAGGTGTTCAAAAAATATATAAATATATAAAATAATAAGTGTACTCTATGATAAATAAATAGCACGTAGATATTTCTAATTCTCTCGTAATCCGTTTCCAAAATTAGTAGGATTAATTTTTTGATAGTGAGTGATCGATTATTTAGGATAAAAATGATAACAAACTTTATCGTCAAAAGATTATATTTCATAAGATAGCGTTTTCCTCTATCTAGTTTATGACTTAATTTCGTCAATAAAACGTCAATTTAATACCGATTTTATTAATTTAAATAATATTAGAAAATTCTTATTTGTTATCCATACTTATTAATATTATAAATGCGAAAGTAACTCTGTCTGTCTGTTACTCAATCACGCCTAACTACTGAACTAATTTGCATGAAATTTGGTATAGAAATATTTTGATTCCCTAAAAAGGACATAGGCTACTTTTAACCCCGGAACATGGGATAGGTTTTATCACGGAAATCCCACGGGAACGAGAACTATGCGGGTTTTTCTTTGGCTGCGCGGGCGAAGTCGCAGGCAGAAAGCTAGTTTTTTATAAGAATGAAAAGATGTTTATAGGAATAAATATCAAATAGTCATTGATTATAAATACATAATTAAATAACAAATAAACACGTTTGTACCTACTTTTGTGTTCGTTGTTTATGTGAATTGCCTTTACTGATATTAATAAACAACATCACATTCTAAGATCACATTATTATGGTGTGCATTATTATATTGCATAACAATTAGGATAATATTTTCCACGCCACAATAAAAATATTCACAAATAAAGGGATATACACTAAGGATATACAATACACGTAATTCACGATTAGACGCAAAGCGGTCCTTATGAAAATTATTTATGAGCTCTTCTTAGGCCGGGAGATACTGACTCATAATTTCGGGTCTATATGTACTATTCTATAGATGATATCTATAGAATATTATCAAAATTATAATTGTCATTTGAAAACATTTCGTTATTCGGTCATTGACAAAATATTATATACCTAAGAAAAATACAGAATAGTGCGATTGCGAATAAAGTAGGGACCTACCTAACTACTAACTAACTAATATTATAAAGCTGAAGAGTTTGATTGTTTGTTTGTTTGATCGCGCTAAACTCAGGAACTGATGGGCCGATTTGAAAAATTCTTTTGATGTTAGATAGCCCATTTATCGAGAAAGGCATATGTTATCATCACGCTAAGAGTGCTAAGACCAACAAGAGTGGAGCACTGCAGGTAAAACCGCAAGGCATAGCTAGTTATGTAGGATTGAATCGATATTATAGCATTAACAACATTTAATTATCGCCAGCTATTAATTTTACATATTAGAATTACCCAATTATTCTAAAGTACCTTTCGCGTAAACTTACTCAATTAAAAATTAAAAATGGCGACCAATTCAGCATGACCATGCGTGAAGCATACCCAAATGTGTGCCCACATATAAATCCACCCACACAAGCGATAACGTCCGTTTTATCAAGTCACTAATAAATAAATCAGACTATCTTTTGCCATCGAACCAATGTGATATTCTAATTGGCAATGTCTGGCTTAGCCCGATCTGATATGAAAAATGAAACATGCAACGAAGTTTCCAATCGTTACTTTTATTATCTGCGCAATGGTAATAGTTTTTACTTTTTAGTCTGTGGCAAATGTCAATTTTGGCGCGAAACCGTGCTTTTTATTTACTTTTTTCTTTTTCAAATGTAATACAATTATTTAAAGTTTTCTAAATTACACTGATTTACAATTAAAGTGTTTTTATGTAATTTTGTATTGCAAATAATTAATGCAATACAAAATTACATAAAAAAAATTTAAATTATTGATTCTTTTAAATTTGTCAATCAGAAAAACACGACCATTTTACAATATGATAACAGTTAACAATGACTTATCAAATAATGAGCAAATATACTTTATCATTGTGTAATCGATTTATTATCGTGTTCACTCGATGGTTGTCACATCGATACATCGATTTCTATCGATTTTAGCTACCGTTTTCATGATAACGTTACACATATTACATGTGTGATAACATACCCTTATATTTATATTTGTTTATTTATAGAAAAACATCTGTATATGGTGTGTCTGATATCAATAATGTTTATTTCTATAAAAAAGCATCAATTTTGTTACAGAAGAGATAAAAAGTTAAAGCATTGTATTTATTGTAAATAATAAATACTATTTATTAAGAAGATACAGTGCAAACCACGATAAAATCTTTATATTAATAAAAAATATCTCAGATAATGTATTTATACCTGCATAAACCATTTTTATAAAAAATCCACTAAATGGAGCCAAACCGAACACACGACCGCTAAATAATTACGTTTTGAAATAATCTAACACGAATACCGACCATTGACATGGGATCTCTTATCAATGCGATAGCTTAGCGGATGCTGACGATAAGGGATTTCTACACTAGAGGTGCGGGGGGGTGAGGTCGCGGCACAGGGGAGGAGGGGGGAGGCGTGATGGACGCATGTGTCGATGATTATCTCGTGTGTGTATAATTGTTTTAATATGTGTAAATAGTTTTAATGTGTGATTTACGTGGGTGAAAGATTTTTTGTGGCGTTTTTGGTGATTTTTTGGGCAGTGGGAGAGGTTTTGAGAGGGGTGTCTAGGACTGGAACATGGTTACTTTATGTCGTACTGACTATGATAATTATTTAATAATTAGCTACATGTTTCACATAAGTTTTCTTTGCATTTTTGCTAGCGTAACATAGAGTTCCCCTAGATTGATAAAATTTTTCGATTTGCAAATTTTGCCAAAGTGTGGACAGGAGCCATTTAATAAGATTTAATTTCAGAAGGAAGTAATGACAAAAACTTAAGAGTATTTTTTTTATTGGTAATAGGGAAACGCTTGACCACAATCTCGCCTAATGTTAAGCTGAGATGAAGATGGAACGCGCTTCCCTAGAAGGTACCTATTCATTCTACGCTTGAAGACCCCCAAACATAACGACTAAAGTAACGATAACGACTAGTAATTCCTTTGTCTGTAGAAACTGCTTTCCGCACCGGCGTTAAATTAATCTATTTATTTATTTACATAATTCAAATTATGAATCCGTTGAAAGAGCAACCAAAAGTCTATTTGAATGTATAAATATTGATTTGGATTTTATAAACTATACACACATCAATGATCTGGAGATATAACCAGACATGTGTAAGAATCTTCAAAATATGAAAACTAGCTGTGCACCGCGAGTTCGCCTGTGGTACAGTCGAAGAATCGCTGTACCAACTTTGAACGTTCGTGGGGTCATGCACAATACTTTGGTAAAGATCATCAAATCGAAATGAAATTTCATATTAAGATGGCGACATAAACATATATTTCCAATCAATAATAATTAAGAATAAAATTCACGTGTTAAATTAATCCTAATCTACACTAATATTATAAAGAGGAAAACTTTGTTTGTTTGTTTGTAATGAATAGGCCCATAAACTTAACCGAATTTAAAAATTCTTTCACCATTCGAAAGCTACACTATCAACGAGTAATATAGGATAGGTTTTATCCCGGAAATTCCACGGGAACGGGAACTATGCGAGTTATTCTTTGAAACCGCGGGCGGGGCCGCCGGCGGAAAGCTAGTGTACAATAAAACTGTACACGAGTTGGATAGTTCTCGAAGCCATTTACGTAAGATCATATACTTGTGTGATGAAATTGCTGATTACGAAGCGATAACTTATCATACAATAATTGGAACCTGTTTTAACAAAGTTTCCCAATAGTATTTGATAACTTTTGAACCGTGATAACGTGATAATCTGATAAACAGTTACTGTTTAAAATTTCTGAGTTCGTTATAATTTATACATTGCTTTTAGAGGTTATTGGAGATATTATGCTAATTACGTTTGGGTAGACGAGGTGGTATAACTCATATAAGGGATGCGTTTTCGTTTGGTAGAGCGCAGATAGAGTTATAAAAAAGTCTATAAAAAACACCTAAAAAATAAATTATGTGTGCCTCACACATAATATATTTTTTAGGTGTTATGCAATCGTTAAATATTTAAAAAAGAATTAGTAGTATATTAAAATTTAAATGTTTAAATTTTAATGAAAGTGTACACACGATGTATTGTTTACACGATGAATGTTGCTGTTGATGTGCATTTTATAGTGTTTTTAAGTCCATATAAAAAGTATCTGCTTCTATATTGAATAGCATATGGACTTATTCGTGTATATATGAATAATAAAATGTGTATTATGTATAATCCAGATATACGAATGATTAAATTAAAAGTAAAAGTGAGCCTATTGGAATATTAAACAGGACAAACCAGTGGGTAATTAATTGATTCATTTTGTTCGTATCTCGCACATTATTATATTCATCTGAGTAATACTTAGTCGTAGTTTTTTTGTTTGCAGTTGAGATTTATAAGTAGCTGGTACCTATGGTTTTTTCCAATCGTTAATGAAGAGAATTATTTCTTCCTAATCAACTATTATCCTAAATTCCCTGTATGCATTTACTAAGAAATTATTAAGAAATGTTGTAAAAGTAAGTATGTTTTTGTACAATTTTGAAAATTGAAAGATGGACACTTTTTAAATATTCAAAAGAAAATCCTTTTACGTTCATTAATAATTCTTACATAAATTTTCAGAATTGTGCAAATAAGTATATTATACATTACATATTTATTATACTAAGTATATACAATCTGCAATTTAAAAACGATAGGTGAACCTTTACAAAAGCTCGGACGTGCCTTATCACATCGACGATGTTTGGTAAACTGAGCTATCAGCTCATACCTAACATAGTTATATTTTGTTAGGTACTAATGTTTCTTACTGGCTATGTACTTTGTTACATTGTTACATGTACATATTTATTATATTTATCTATTCTGTTACTTTTTAGGGTTCTGTGCCGAAATCACTCTTATCACTGAGACTTTGACGTCAGTCTGTCACCAGGCCGTATCTCATGTCTGAACCGTGATTGAGAAAGTTGTAATTTTCAGAGATGACGTATTCTTGTTACCGCTATAACAATAAATAAAAATTTACAACGGTTGGCAAAGTCATGAATTATTGGTCGGATGACCCTATTTTCAGCTGCTCTTTGCTATTGTCATTTGCTTTATATATTAATTTATACGGAACCCTTAGAGTTGTGACGACTCCAACTCGCACTTAGATTTTTGTATTTGAGTTGCATTTTTGGTTCTCTAATCTTTTTAAACTGTCTAAAAGGGTCTAAATTATAATCTTTCGTTTATCAATTCTCCATTTAGAGCTGAACTTATCAATATTTGGATGCATGGGAAACATTTCAATTATCTCTTGCAGAAGATAGTTTTAAGTCTTGTTTATTTGCATTAATTTGAAGAATTTTGTAATACAATCCTAAGCGTGAGAGTCAAATTCGAAAATTAAATTTGTATTTTACATTTAACTGTTTTATTTTTTCTTCTTTCTTCTATTGGTGCCAAATAAATGTATCTGGGGGCACGGTAGTGCCCCCGCCAAGACGAGCCAAGCGAAAGCGAAGCGCACGGGCACTACCTACCTTTTCTCGAAGCGCTTCGACGTTTTTTTGAACCCTCATAACTTGGGTTTGGATTATGCTAGATCAACAAAATTTTCGGGATATATTGCCAATAGCGGACTTATTGAAAATATTAAGTTTTAATTACATTAGCTTTTATACTTCAGATTTTATTTATATCTAAAAAACGCTAATTTCGTCACTGACTCACTGATGATCATCAAAATTCTTAAGGTATTTCCTAATGTCCTAGAAAGCTGAAATTTTGTATGTAAGCTAGTATTAGCACACAAACAACAAAAAAATTATAAAACTTGTAACTTTCATCCCCCAACCCCTTAAACTAGGGGATGGGAGTTTGTATGAGACCTGTAATTTTAAATTAAATTTTGATGACGCTAGAGGTCTAATCTAATAATCTAAAACTTGGTTCCCCTATATATATTATGTATACTAGCTTCCGCCCGCGACTCCGTCCGCGCGGATGTCGGTCTTCGCGTGGATGGTTTATTTCTCCATTTTGAGTAACTCTGACAATGACATCTTATAAATATCTATTAGACCCAAATACGGTTAAGCCTATAATAATACGCAACGTGTGTTCGCGGTTCTACAGAACAACGTCTATGGATAAAACTGAAAAATTAAGATTAATTTTTTTCTACGTATTTTTCCAGGATAAAAAGTATCCTATTTTACGCCCAGGATAATAAGGTATAATTATACCAAGTTTCATCGAAATCGAACCGTTAGTTTTCACGTGATGCCTTCACATACAGACAGACAGACAGACAGACAGACAAAAATTTTTTTAATCACATATTTGGGTTTGGTATCGATCCAGTAACACCCCCTGGTATTTATTTTTTCAATATTTTCAATGTACAGAATTGGCCCTTCTACAGATTTATTATATGTATAGATATGTATAGGTACTCCTTGTTAAAAAAAAAAAATTTAATCGACATATTATATTGAGACATATACTTCAGATCAGATCATATAAATATGAATGAATAGAAGTGTTGCGAACGTCTCCTGCCTCTTACGTCCACACAGTAGCTAAAAATAAATAAAAAATTGTCCTTGACAAGAGAGTGGGCTATAAAAAAGGCGTCTCTGATGTGCAAGAAATACACCCCAAAAAAAAGAAGAAAAAAAAAATATTACGAACAACTTACAAAAAGTAATGAAATCCCACCAAAAACATTTTCATGTAAAATGTTGCCAAGACGAGCCCATATGACTTGCACTGTCAAAAAGTTATCAGATCTCATGTAGAGCCAAGCTTCTAACACTACTCGCCCTAACTCTACAAGGCCTAATTTCACAAACTCTACACCTTAGTCAAAATATGTGGCTTGGCCGTTCGTTACAACAAGAACTATTGTATAACACAAAAGTAATGAACAGTGAATTAATTTTTCACCTTGCGCCGATGTGAATGTAGCGAAATGGCCAAAACATATTTTGACTAAGGTGTAGAGTTTGTGAATTTAGGCCTTGTAGAGTTAGGGCGAGTAGTGTTAGAAGCTTGGCTCTACATGAGATCTGATAACTTTTTGACAGTGCAAGTCATATGGGCTCGTCTTGGCAACATTTTACATGAAAATGTTTTTGGTGGGATGTCTATGTCTAAAATCTCAATACAACAATGCCACAGTAAAATAAAAACAGATGCCACTATCAATAGCAGATAGTTTAAAGCGGAGATTCATTACGTTATCTTATCACACTCCATTAAGTGTTATCAGCCACTGTTATCACTCAGATGAGCTGAACAAAGAGCATCGCTACATTTAGATCTCGTGACGACTAAATATATGTTTTATATTACTATTTGAGTGCTTTGACTATTAGATTTTACTAGTATCTAGACGCTTGTGTCGTTATTATAGTAGAGTCATTTTATTAGGTAACATTTGACGGTTAAAAAAATTCAACAACGTAACCTTGTTACGGCGACCATAAATTAATACTTATATTATAGTAATAAACCATTCTAAACATAGTAAATAATTTCTGATTGATTTTGAAATAAATGAAAAACTAGTAAAGATGAACAGAATTGGAACATTACTACGTAGCATGATGTTGCATTTTATACTGTATCTAATACGAACATCTGTGTCTGTTTGTACGTTTTCATAGAAATTGTTAGTAGAATACATAATTAAAAGTAAGTTTCTTAAACTATCGTATAAGATTAAAACTATTTTATTTGGAACTCAATCATATATAGCTGTCTCTGCGGCTTCACTCGCGTAGTACCCGGATAAAATGTATGAGAAAGGTAAAATAGACGTCTGTTTTCAGTATACGAGTTACAAACATCTATTCATCCTTCCTATTTATTATATGGGTTTAAAAACTTTATTACTTATAAAACAAGTTTATCAGAAAATCACTTTATAAATCTTAACCAATAGCGTTGCATACAGATAGAGTTACTAATTAATATTAGTTTAACTAAGATGGTATCGCTCTTCCAAAGAGAAAAAAGTCAAAATGTTAAATAATTAAATAATGCATTACTTGAGCTATCACTGCTATTACTTTAGTCATTAAACAATGGGAGGGTAATCGAAAAAATAATTCCAACTATATGTCTTTCGCGTGTAAGGTCTGCAAAAAAAGTAAACATATTTTCATCGTTGTTATGCACGAGAAAAGAGTTCAAAAAAAAAAAAGGAAAAAAATAATTAAAAAAAAAGTAGTTTTATATTTATCTATGAATAATTTATAATATTATGTAAAAAAAAATAAGGAAAAAGAATAAAATTTTAGGTTCTTACTAATATGGTATTTAAATTCATATTTAATGTTGTTTTAATTTGATATTTAAAATTGAGGATCCATATTAAAAGTTAATATATACGGCATACGCCATATTATAGATATTATCTTATGTTAATACGATACAATATTATATGGTATTTTCCTTGTGATAAATCAGGATTGGTGACAATTCCATGACGACCCAAAAACAATTGTTGTTATTTAATAGAAGCAAACTTAAGGGAAAACCTTATCAAAATTTGACTATCCTCCTCGTTTGGTTGTTTATTTATTACACACAGACTCTAGGTTTGAATTCCTTATGAAAACTATTTTTAATAAGGTAATCTATTAATCTACTTAAGCTTTATTTTTAAATCTTCTAACCTATCTAAAAAGAACTAAGTAACCATTTGTTACTTCTCTCGCGATTAATGCCTTTTTCCCCCAATATCTTAATATATATAAATCTCGTGTCACAATGTTTGTCCTCAATGGACTCCTAAACCACTTAACCGATTATAATAAAATTCACACACCATGTGCAGTTCGTTTCAACTTGAGAGATAGGATAGGTTTTATCCCGGAAATCCATCGGGAACGGGAACTATGCGGGTTTTTCTTTGAAAACGCGGGCGAAGCCGCGGGCGGTAAGCTAGTATATTATAATAATTTATCTATAAGAAGATAAGCTGAGAACCATTTCTCTTACTTTCTTCCTTTCTCTCTTCCTTTCAAAACCTAAATAGAGCCTGTATAATACTGCATACCAATAGATTAAGGAACATGTCAAAAAATGCATCAAAAAATAAACTCGTTTTGCGAAACATAAAAAACCTCCTCCACTGCTGACCGTACCAATTTGTCGAAAAGATCGTCGATCGTTAACGGGTTCCAAACGTAATTAAAGCTATTTGTTTTTGCCTATCTTTCCCTCGCATCAAGTATAACAATGGGAAAGTTTGGCTCACCTAATGATTCTATTAAGTGTAACGAAGATTTGTTGCAACCATTTTTTATTGTTACTCTTTGGGAAAGTCGGTTAAACATGTGATTGATATAAAGGAATTAACGTTAGCTGTAACGTTGGTAAATCCTCGGTCTAAGTTAGTGCGTTATTATAAACAGAAAATACCACCAACTGACAACGACCAACATTAAAAATAATAAAAATGATTTGTCCAATATTCTCTTCCATAAGCCATCAATTTACCTTAGTCAGAAATTAAGTAATGTGACGTCACACAAATTCGAATGTTAACGTGATAGTACTCAATCAAAGACAATTCAGTTCGTAGAAGTTGAATAATATTAGAAAGTTTAGAGAGATTTGGTACTATATCAGATCCTGAATTAAACTAGAATCTAGATTTAGATTTTAGACTGAATAAAACTTTAATAGTATGGATAGAAAAAGATGGCAAAGTCAAAATAATTAATAATTTATGTATTTTCAAAAGACCTAATGACGAAGGGCCTGACGCCTGAAGCTGCAAAGGACAGAACAATGTGGAGAAAGAGTGTTGGTTGTGCCGACCCCAAATAAATGGGATGAAGCAAGGGAGATGATGATGATGATTATCAAAGTTTAAGTTATTAAATTAGAAGTTAATAATTATATACCAATACAAAACAAATCTCAAAATATATTCAACAATATGCAAGTATTTACATAATGATGCATGTAGAACTTTACAAGTACATAAGCAATTAAAAATTAACGAAGGTTTCAAACCAAGTGACCAAGGTATCATATAGGAATGTAAAGCCTAACAAAACATAATTATCTCACGAACTTTGCTCAGGAACCCTTTTCGAAACTTGGTTAAGCACTTAACGCATACTCAGAACATTATAACTGGTGTTATAGAAAACAGTAATATTTTAAGTCTAGCATTATTTAGTACACTGTTAAAGCTAGGTATAATCAGCTGTCCGATCTAGCTTAGTATATTATGTTCTGCTAGGCAATAATGAACTTTAACGCTGAATGTTAAGGTACAAAGTCCGTTAATGGCCTCTCACCGACCTCCGGCCCGATCCATTTCATCTCAAACATAAATACGTATAGGCGTCAATTGTTAACAGCACTCGATTCTCGTGAATCGATTGTATCGATTTATTTTGTATCGATTTTTTAATCTATTCGTTTGCGGCCAGTTATTGACACCTCGTCAAATTTGAAATGGCGTTCCATTTGTTAAGGTGCGGATATACATGACGGAAATTTAAGTGATTTGGTGCTTTCTTTTTCGGACACATTTTTTAACTTATAAACATATTACAGCACTAATTATACATTAATCGAGAGTATATTTTATTCTACTATATATTAATAAATTATTAAACAAAACTATGACACGTATTCGACATTGAACATCGAAAGCCTCGAGAGCCTATTAATAATAATGTAGACAAAGCTTTAAACGCTACTGCATGTGTAGCCACACCACTAATTCCGACTACTTGAGAGGTTTTATTGTGATTTTGACACTACCCATGAGATCGATTCAATCGAAATTTGACTCTATCTTCTGGTATGAAGGTAGATAGTTGTTTGTGCTTAGGTGTTTTTTTGTGATATTGTCAGGGACAGTCATTTGTTTTGACAGGCCGTGTATGGGCACGGTGACTGAGATGGCGCGATTGTAGTGAACGCTTTAGATTGAAAGATAATGGTGTACATACTGCTAATAAGCCTGTGGAGCTATTGTATAGAATATTTATTTAATCGCAGTAAACATACAAGAAACCGTTTACACGAAAGGCTCAAATAAATAGAAAAGACACACACGTTTGGTGAAAAATGGAAATGTTTTTTATAACCTGTAGGAGTTATGAATAGAACTTTGTTATAAGAGCTTTCATTATGTCTATTAGTAAGGACGGATTGAAATATAACTTTATGTTTTCAGAAGTTACAGTAAATCTTAATTTACGATTTCAGATTTTATGAAACCTCTATCACATACTTATGTTATTTTCAATGAATGTTTTATACAACACCGCCCAGCATTTTTTGAGGAGCTTTTTTTAAAAGGCGATTGTGAAACTAGAATAATGTACGTCAATGTATTTAATTAAATGGTTCTTTTATTTCATTTATTATTATAGTTATTTAAAAATGATTTTTTTTGTATTCACTTTCTATCAATTCATTTAATATTTGTGTAAATAGTAGGTACAAAAAATGTATTGCTCTACGAACGCGCGGCCCGTGTGTAAATGGATTTACATAACGTAGTTTTATTTGATCTATAATGTGTGTATGTTTTTGTATACCCCGTTAATGGCTGATCCAGAGATAAGATAACGGCTACACGTTGTTTTCAGTTTAATTACAGCTGTAATATACGTTGTTACTACCGAAACTAGGGTTTGGAGTATAGATGTGCTTATTAGGGTTCCGTAGCCAAAATGGCAAAAACGGAACCCTTATAGTTTCGTCATGTCCGTCTGTCCGTCTGTCCGTCTGTCCGTCTGTCACAGCCGATTTACTCGGAAACTATAAGTACTACAGTGATGAAATTTGATGGGAATATGTGTTGTATGAACCGCTACAAAAATATGACACTAAATAGTAAAAAAAAGAATTGGGGGTGGGGCCCCCCATACATGTAACTGAGGGATGAAATTTTTTTTTTCGATGTACATACCCGTGTGGGGTATCAATGGAAAGGTCTTTTAAAATGATATAAAGTTTTCTAAAAAACATTTTTCTTAAAGTGAACGGTTTTTGAGATATCAGCTCTCAAAGTCGTAAAAAGTATGTCCCCCCCCCCTCTATTTTTATAACTACGGGGTATAAAATTCTAAAAAAAATAGAGGTGATGCATGCTAATTAACTCTTTCAACGATTTTTGGTTTGATCAAAGTATCTCTTATAGTTTTTGAGATAGGTTGATTTAACTGTAATTTTGGTTAAGTTATTGTGCTTACACTGAAAACGATGGCTGAACCTTATAAGATAGATCAAAAAATATACTACAGTATTGTACACCTTTAAAAATCCGCGATGATATAAAATCTTTATAATGTAGGTACTTTTTACGAGAAATATTAGCTTATTCAAGCAATACGCCATTAATCAATACATATATAAAATTAATATTCATACATAAAAGTACAAGGCAAAATATCGGGAGAGTTTAGGCTCCATTCACCAGGTGTATAAATTGACATAATAAGTTTATTATATTTGCTGCTACGGAACCCTTTGTGCGCGAGCCCGACTCGCACTTGGCCGGTTTTTAAATAATAATTTTAATGTTGTTTTGTTCTTTTATGGAAGTATGAATTATGATAGTATAAGGATGCTGATGATATTTTTGTGTGAAGGGTAAAATATTGTATTTTTTTTAAATCAATAGACTTAATATTTGTAGAACCACATCTCACCTATGTTGTGAATCACATAGTAGTTTAGTATGTTAAGTAAAGAAAGAAAGAAAGAAAAAACATTTAATCCAACACACAAAGATAAAAGAAATAAAACATACAAAGAAAAAACAACAAGGTAACATGCATCGAACAAAAACAATATGAAAATTACAATAAAAAGAAGTATGCATACCATTTACATTATACAACAATAGGTCAAAGGTATTGTGTGGTTGAATACCTTTGACCTATTGTAAGTAAGTAGTTAGTATTTTCAGTTAATTAACAATCTGTAAAAATATCGTTCGTAATGGCACGTTCTCTAATATTAACAAACTTTAACTATAGGTACATATTTTAATTTATTCAAACCCTTGTATAATATCTTAAAATCCTCAAACATTTCCGGTACAAGGATCACGCAATATCGCACGGCCGCTAATCTGCGCCCACGCACCATTGTTTGACTGGTATAGGTATAGATACCGGTACAGGTATAGGTATAGGTGATACCATCGCTGACACAAGGCGCTTACTGTATATGGCCTAACTGCGATCTTAGTTGGCTATTGTTTTATTGGTTTTTAGGATCTAATTTGTTGTGTGCGTATGCGATGGTTAATGTATTGTTATACTGTACCAATAAGAGAGAATACATATAGCAATCTCTTCATATTCAGAAAGTTTGGATGGGTGTTTGTAACTCAATCACACAAGAATGGCTGAACGTAATTAGAATAATTAAGAACGTCAGCTTTTCATCTTATTACTACGGATTCCCTGTAAACTACTCCGCGAGAAAAACCATGGGTTAAAGCTATATTGTTGTGATATTTGATAATTTAGTAATACTTATGAAAGCTTCGTATATTAACATACCTATTGTTAAGAAATTAATATGATAAAGTACGATACATACCTACAAGAAATTACCTGAATATTCTTTAAAAACTCTATCATCATCACCACCATCATCACCATCGCGCCAAAAACACAGTCAAATTCCGTAATCACACGGCAAATGTGAATGAAAACGTAACAATCGTTAACAGTCCAAACAATATTTTTTTCATAACTACACCGTTTAAATTTCGAAATGACTGTCGTTGTCAAAAAATAGATTATAATCTGTGGAAATTATCGAGTAATCGCCGTTACGGTGCGCGTACGGCGGATGTCAAAGTGTAGCAGCTTATGTTAACGACTGTCATGGGGATTGTAACCTTTATTGCTTAGGAAATAAGAGTGGGTTTCGTGAAGTGAAGTTTGTAATAAGTTTGTGCTCTTGCTTGTTTATAATAACAGTAGCCTGTCATAGTGTCACATTTTGGGGTACCATGGAGGCGTGGAGTATGTGTGAACTAGGATTTTTTTAATGTTAAGCGTGTTATGTGAATTAATAAAAAGCTTAGAGCTTTCGCTCTACAGGAAAGCATATTTTAAAAGTTATTTATATTATATTGATTTTAAGAAATTTGTAATAAGCCTGTTTGAAATTTATTTATTGTATTGTTTTATAGTTTCTATTTTTTTTTCATTCCAGACATTTATCACAGTTTTGGACATTAGTTGTACACTGTACAGTTATTCTCATTGATATAAACAATTAATATTCTTGTATCTGTAAACCAAATTACTTATTCTTCAATACACATAGGTTTTTTCAATTCGAAAATTATCAAAAACACCAGTCGAACTACACGAAAATCCTACGGAACCACAGCACGCACCTCACGGTCGCGCTACACAGATTCTCGAGATAAAAATCCCGCCATTAAACGTCTGTCTGATGCTATAGTTGATAGAAAGATTTATGTTATTTAAATAACATATTCGTATAGGCATTTTTTGGTTTCAACAAACGAACGAACATTTTTAGGTTATCTGTTTTTTATATCTCTCTTATTGTTCTCTATTAATGACAACGTGGGACAATGTAAGATTTTATTACTCATATCTTGTGTAAATATTTAGTTCTTGTGTCACATTACTTGTATCTAAACTCCTCTGAAACGGATTTTTTTTATCTTTGTGTCTTCAAAGGATTGATACAATTCGTAGTGGTTTATAGAGCAGATTTGCAGGTGAAGTTATATTTAAGAGAGTTTCCTATGAATTATTGTTCATTTTGAAAAGGACAAAATAGGTAAATCATGAGCAAGCCTTTTTAAAATTTTCTGAACCATCTCGTCAAAATTTTTAAGTATCTACTATTTGGATTGCCAAAGTTATACACTACGCACCAGCTGTTCCCCTCACCTGACGTTCCAGAACACGCTAGAACAATCTAGAAAACAAATAAAACAAAATTAATTACAGTCCGTCAGTATCGAGGATCGACACGACCTTTTCACCAGCACTAAATCAGACTCCCATGGTGTTACCGCCTACAGATATCTATTCGTGCTTGCTGTACGCACTTGAAGACATTAATTCAGAACCCATCTATCTTCATCAGACGAAGTCGAGATTTACGTTCAAAAATAATGAAATGCTTTTGCAGAGGTGGTCTTAAAACAATTATATAAAGTACTTAATTAAAAAGTATTGTGTGGCCAAAGAATGCTAATTTTAATTTCGGAAATTTTTGGTAGTATAGAATATAGATTGATTTTTTAATGTTTGCGTTCATGTATTCATATTCAAATTTTAAGTAATGTACGAATTGTCAAACCGATTAGATATGATCAAGGGTATGATAGATAGAGTTTAAGATAAACGTATACTTTTGTAATACATATTTAAAATTTGCCTCTATTACATACGATAATTATTAATTATCAATCTGTCTTTAGTATAATTTCCAATCTTGAAATGCAATTCTCAATTTCTGAGTAGCCGATAACTTAAAAAGAAATTAATAAGACAAACTTTTTGATTTTGTAGCTAAACAATACGTTCCAATAATTATAAAAAAAAAAATTAAGGCGCTCAGTTTAGTTTGAGGTGCCAGGGTTGTTAACATCAATATTATTTCTAATTTATTCATCGATACAGCGCAGTGTTAAGATTTCCAAGCACATGCGTGATTGATATATCAATTTCACAAGGCAAATACATCGTTGTATGCAACAATCTGCAAGTACAAACTGCAACACAATCAAGCCGATATAAATCGTGCGTGGGACGCATTACGAGATTTTTCGTTAACTTGTAAAACAAATAAGCAAAAGGTCGAACCCAAGTGTTGGAATTCTCGAAACAAAATAAGACAATTACCTCTTGGCAAATGTTCCAGATACGGAATCGACTCTCGCGCAATCTCGGCATCGGTAATTTGGCAATAAAATGAATATACCTCGCCTCTTATCTATGATCCATTATACATCCTTTTATATAAACATTGGCGGTCAATAAATAAAATGTAGTAACCGCCGGGGTGATCGTAAGCCAGTTATCTGAACTCGGACGCGTGATCGAGCGTCTCGAAGATACAATACGGATCATTTTCCCTTGATGCTTTCTTCGGCATGGTTTCGTGTCGATTTCGCGTGGCTGCAAATTTAATTTTCTTTAATAAGCTGTTGACGGTGGGTGCAGGGGATATTGGCGTTTATGTCTGCGTGGTGTGGGGCAGAATGGCGTGGGTCGGCCGGTCGTGTTGGAGGCATGTATCTAGATAGGCAGCTTGTTTCATCGGGCGAGATGCAATGCCGGATAGCAGCCCCGCCCATACTTTTTTCGTGGTCTCTAAGTAACAATGGGGTGATCTGCTAACTAAATAACGAGTGCGATGCATCAGTGGGAATGCTGTCGATGCGAGCTGGTTTTGCTTTATTTTCCGATGTAACGTGACACGAAACGCGTTTGACGGAGCATTTTCATTATAATACACGTCCTGCTAAATGGAGTGAAGCTTTTGAGATAGGTTCTAGATATGGATGAGTAGATTTTGCAGAGGTTGAAGATTGTGGGTAAGTAAAATAAAGTTTCCGTTGTGAAGTGTTATAACGTTTAGTTGCTGATGATTTACATGCGTGATAATTACGTGCTGATTGAATCCGGAAACTATTGCCTGTATTTTAAATTGTTTTGAAATATTTATAGATTGTAAAAATATGGACCTGCGTTAATTACCCTGTTACTGGAGTAGAAAATAGTACAAAATATATGAGTAGGAACGTACATACTGTGACTCTACATACGTCTATTTGAAATCTAAGAAGGTTCTGTATTTATGAAAGTAACGTTGTATCTTATTAAAGGAACTAAATATTACACACACAGCTTCAGTTTTTGAATCGTTTCCAGACGAATTTTTACAAGCATTAAGGAAACAATGTCCTTTAATTCAGGGTTTCGCAATTGAACATATATTGTTAAAATTTTCCGGTCACTGATGGTGTTTAATTGGCTGTTAGTTTTCCTGTTTTTATCTGAACTTTGTTTGCGTCGGGAACGGAATATCCATGATTATAATGTGATTTTGTAGAAAGACCGACCACAGATGACGGTGTTATAATTATAGCAAATGTTTGATAGTTATTATACCCATAATTATAGAGTATAAAGTACCTTCAAATCTCTTGTATGGTGGGGAAAAAATTTACCTAAATCTTTTTATATGATTTATTTCAAGTGACCCATCTATTTGGACACTATAGTGTAATGAAAGTCTGAATTTTAAATAATAATAGTTCAGGATACATCGCCCATTTTTGCAAGTGACTACTATCAAGCTGATTTTCCGTTTGTAGCTTTATTTTGATGAGACACCGAATAATTTCGTGTACGAAACTTTCGATTGTGATAGCTAACAGAGATAACAAGAATAAAATTTTTTGATTTGATGGTTCTCAAATATTTATTACGCAATTTGTAGGACAATATGTCTGTTGAATTATATAAACATTAACTAAGTGAAAACAAAAAAATCAGCTTGTTAGTAATCATTTATGATGACCTCGTTATCGATACACTTTGGAAAGGGGGACTCTCTGAACAAACCATATATTTTGTAGGACAAATATTTTTTCAAATAATTTAGGTAATTATCTTGAGATTGAACAAAAAAAAAAATTCAGTTAGTAATTATAAATGCAAAGGTTCTTTTTTATTTGGTTTTTGTTTGTTTATTGTTTCATACTGCAACTTAACGATTTTATGCATGATGTCAGGAGGCTAGGTATAGGAATTGACGTAGACTACCGTAGTAGTATAACAGATTATGTTGCTACGTAGTACCTCATTCCCATAGAAAAATTCATTATAATACACATTTGAATCATTCCGAAATTTATAAATTCAGATAGGTGACGCTTTATTAAAAAGTGAGATGTTATGTTTTTGAGTGAAGCCTAGGCCAAATAAATTGCAACACATTTTGTAACATAAGAAATTCACACTTATTTTATAGAAATAATAAACAAAAAAAAAATTGATCGACCGACGCGACGTTGGCGTTTCCGTCGGTGAGATTTACATAAGTGTCTAAATTTTTGTATAAAATTGTTTTAATTGAAATCAGGTATTGTATTTATAGAATGAATTAGATCGCATATTTATAACAATGCATAATTTGTGATTTGTCATAGAGATACCTACTCCTTACCATAGTATTATGTTTTATTCCTTAGTTTGGACTTAAAAATAATATTTTAAAACAACCAATTTTGTAATTAGTTCTGTCTGTCTGTCAACTGAAGTTATCGTAGATGTATTTTTTCCGCTGCTATATTAAAGAATAATAAAATCCAGGTTAAGCAACGCTTGGCACGGTCATATATTGGATGGGTGAACATTTTTTACAGTTGCACTTTAGTTTATTTGGTCATTTCCTTTGTGTCGCAGGTGCGACTCGCACTTGACCGATTTTATATTCTCTTTCATGTTGACTAAGATTTATAACGTAGTAAAATTTTGAAAACAAAAAATAGAAGTGTAAGGAATATGAATTAACTATCTTAATATATATAAATCTCGTGTCACAATGTTTGTCCTCAATAGACTCCTAAACCACTTAACCGATTATAATAAAATTCGCACACCATGTGCAGTTCGATCCAACTTGAGAGATAGGATAGTAATTTAAACATGTAGATACCACGGGCAAAGCCGGGGCGGACCACTAGTTAACTAATAAGTAATAATGCAAGTTTATGAATGAAGCTTAGCAATAAAATGCTTATATATACCGGTTTCAATGAATAAAAATACTATCATCATAATGAAATACCAAGTGTCATTTTTACCTAACAAGAACGTTTCCTATGTTCGTACTTGACCAGTTTTTTTTTAATTTCTACATTATTTTATTTGACAAATAAAACGATCCAATAATTTGTGCAAATTGACTTATTTCTCAGTTTTTTAATTCTTTTATTTAATTATAGTAATTATAGTTTTTTGTACAACAAAAACGTAGAAAATATCATTAATAATTGTCCTTAACGAATAAAAGAGAAGGTTGTTTCTGTCATTAAGTTAAAAACATTATGTGATATCAACGTATCACGTGCATACAATAATATATAGATGCTAGATGCGTTAGTTTATTGATTTACAAAATTAGGTAAAAATGTATCCACTTCATTATGTACCTACATTAAAAAGCTTATACAATCTTTGTAGTTACTGTGCTGTTGATAATAGCGAAAGTTCTATTACATTTTTATTTCAAATTACCATTCCTTTTATGTATCTGAGACGCTTATAATAACAGTAAAACATTGCCTTTTTTGAATTATATTTTAATGGGTTTAATTCATAAATGTAACTGAATCTGTAACTTACATTAACATGGAAGACACTTTAAAATGGACCTTTTTGTATGTTAATAGTTTTCCTTTAATTATGAAACTGAATAAAGAATTAGGAACATCTAGTTCTCTATATCTGCAAGATACCAAAACTAGCAAATGTGTTATCAATAACCAGTTATAGATAAGCAAATGGTAATCTTATGTTAGGTTACCAATGTGAGAATTGTTGTTTATCCTTTTATATATTTATAATTATGTAGGACGCTAATAACAAAATCGATTCTAACCATTTTTATGTCCATTTAAAATCTAATTGGAATTATTTAAAAATATTCTGAGAAATTTCGGTTGAGTTTTTTTTCATTGAAGAAATATGGTGCAAGTTTTGTGTATGCAAAATAACAAAAAACTTGATATTCCGTATTAAATAATATATAGGTATATATCTAGTTGTTTTAAACAAAATACAAACAGCTATTTATATTATTTTTTATACGCACGTGCCGATCACGTATTTTTTATTTATTTAATTATTTAAAAAATCCTTTTAATTCCTTATATATGTTTAATTTGATTAAGTATATTTTGAATCAATTTTCAAAATATCCATCTAGTTTATTGCTTTGTTAAAACTATGTAATTTTTTCGTAAATAATAAATTAAAATTAATATGTTTGTTAATTGAGATATAAGAGGTGATAAAGTAAATATAATTATAAATCAATTATTATTGACGAAGAACTAAGTCTCAAATATTATTGATACGATAAAATAGTAAAAAAAATAAAAAAAAAAACGCGAAAAAGTATAAATATGGCTCAGTGCAATCCTCTTTTTAAACGAGAAGTTGGTTATAAACACATATTAATTTCTAAACTCCACATATACTTTCTGTATGTTATAAAATTTTCACTGCATGATAAACATTGCTTAATACTAGTTTGAACCAGTTAATTCAAGATAGTTTTAATTAGTGACGTCGCTTATAAAAACTTGCAAATTTCGCAAGGTTTATTGAATAAACGGGAAAGTTATTATGTGGATGTTTTTATTGGAGTCAATATTCTTTACGAATAAGGTCAGCTTGCAACGGGTACCACATTCTACGGAAGGAGTGGTAAATGGTTAAACAATGTAATGACGATCAAAAGTGCATATAGAAGAAGTCTTTTTGAATAAATAAATGTTTGAGTTTCATTGGCGTATGTGAATGCTACTGTGTTTCGTACTGTGAGTGGAGGAGCTGGATGCTTTTCCTTACAATTACCAGACTATTCCTTTATAAAAGTCGATAATCATTTCCTAAACCTACAAGGCAAGACAGAGGCCCTACCTCTACAAAACTTTACGGGTGGTGGTGATCACTTAACATCAAACAAACCATCATCTTGGTAACCTGCACATACAAAAAAATGTGTGTGTACTAATGTACAGTAGGTACACGTAAGAAGTGAAACTTCTTTATGACCTTATTTTTCAAAAAATAATTTACTATATGCAACTTTATAGAAATACGTCGAATTACGCGTGGTAGGGATAAGAAAAAGATGGCGCGTAACGGAAAAATGTCACGCGTAACAAAAAAATGTTTCACTCATTTTTTTTCCAACCCCGATAAAGAAGTTTCACTTCAAAAATATTCGTGTAGCCATGCAAAATATAAGATAAAAAAATTATTAATAATTACAACTATTACAAATATTTAGTTTCTCTAATCACTCTACATTTTTGAAGATTATAAATTAACTATCATTTCGTTTTCGTCAGTGATAAATTGTCGTTAACGGACCGTAAAACCTATACTAATATTATAAAGCTGAAGAGTTTGTATGTTTGTTTGTTTGAACGCGCTAATCTCAGGAACTTCTTTCGGCGTTAGATAGCCGATTCATCGAGGAAGGCTATACGTATACAGGCTATATCGTATACGTATATATTTATATCATCACGCTAAGACCAACAGGAGCGGAGCCACGCGGTTGAATCCGCGGAGCGCAGCTAGTTTATAATAAAATAAATTATTTCAATAGATACGTGGTACATCAACATCTCCTATTCTAGCAATCAAGATTATCTGGTTTGCGACAACCCTGTCGCAGATAATGTATTTTATCTTTAATGGCACACGCTAGACTTATTTTTATATTGCATAAATTAGAATAGTCTATTTTGTGTAAATTTAATAGGTTTTTTTTGGAAATTTAAGTCTTTATGTCGCTCCAAAACACGACTAATTCATTATGATCGTCTATCTTATCTAACTTCGATATTATATGCAAATGTTGGAATAATACAAGAATAGATGAAAATACGTTGATAACATTTGGCATATACGGAATATCCTGAATTATCATACTGGCATATATGCATTCTCAAGTTGGTTATTTTTTTAAATATAAAAAAATTAAATTACAAAAAGAATAAAAAATCTTTACATACACACATCAACAAAGTGTAGACAAGCCGGTATTTTTTATCACTTTCTTCAAAAAAAACTTAAAACCGAAAGAGACGAAAAATTTGCCGTTTATATGGCAAAATTGAAAATTCTTATGCAGTGCATAGTTAGGTACTCTAGTTGTGTTCTAGTATATTGCTTTTTGTGGTAAGACTTTACATCCATACTAATATTATAAATGCGAAAGTAACTCTGTCTGTCTGTTACTCAATCGCGCCATAACTACTGAACCAATTTGCATGAAATTTGGTATAAAGATATTTTGATACCCGAGAAAGGACATCATAGGCTACTTTTTACCCCGGGAAATAGGATAGGTTTTATCCCGGAAATCCCACGGGAACGGGAACTATGCCAAGAAAAACATATAACTATGTTTTTCTTTGACTGCGCGGGCGAAGCTGCGGGTGAAAAGCTAGTAATATTATAACATAACATAAATACACAAATCTACATAAATAATTAAAAACATGAACGATTAAATCGTGTTCAAGTTCGTAATAGGTTTAATTAATAAATATTAAACAAACTTGTTATTTTAAAGTACGTTATTCCGGACTAAAATTAGAACTATTTTATATATTTCATTCTGTGTCTACCAGATTAGATCCAGATTGAGCTCAAACAGATACACAAATACCACAAAATTAAATCTTAATTCTTTTACAAGTACAAAAAGCGTATTTTCTATATTAACATAAATGATTTCCCAAAATGCATTTTCCTCATAGAGTTTAATACAGATTAATGTTCATAAAAAGCTGCAACATTGAGGTCCAAGGTTCGATTGAAGCCCATTTATCAGCCCGATTTGTAGAATAAACAAATTAACGACTCGCCTGCCGCCTGAGACGTTGCTCCATCTTATTAAGAAATCCATCTTATTAAATTAGATGCTAGGGCTGCCATTATGGAGTTAATATATTTTTATAAAAATAATATTTGCTCATGATGAATTAACAATATCATGAGATAAAGTACATTTCACAGTGAGGTTAGTCGGTATTAGCTCCTCTTTTTCCAAATTCTAGATTTGCAATTACATACCTTAAAAGATAAAAAAAAAAATACAATTTACATGATGGTTTAATATTTGTTATAAAAATTGTCCAATACAGAATACTATTAATTAAATCTGTTTAAACTTGACTTTGTAAGTTCTATTTGTTTGTGAGTAGCATACAGCAAGGATAAAACTATAGCTTAAATAAAAAGAGCTTTTAGACATACAACTACATTATATCAAATTCACACTCACTGTATTATTATAATATCACAAAAAACAATGGATAAATACATTTGTATACCATTTGAACCTCTTTATTAAATCATATTTTTCACCACCACCCTTTCATTTAAAATTACTTTTTCTCAGCTGTTGACAACCCTATCACCATGGGCGTTCGCGGCCCGCGGCAACGCATATAAATTACAGATTTTCACATAATCTTTCATTTTTCAGTCTCCTCTAATACTCGGCTCGATTGACACCATACACAAGGGGTAATTGCTAACAGTTCAAATTGCTTTTGGATAAAAGATTAATAATGGTGCAAAAAATGCAAATTTAAGATCTGTCGTAGTGACTTGAATTAATAGACAGAGAATTGAATGTCGTTACGACTTGGTAGGTTTCTGTTTTGATTTGGGATTATGTTTTTATGAATACAATGTATTAAAAAAAATCATATTCATTCTTCATAACTTCATTCATAATATAGATTTTACAAAAAATACATAAAAAGCAATACAGACTACGTAGTTTTTACAAGTACATCTTGTAAATCGTTTATAATCTCTAGCCCTCGTCCTGAAGACGGGTTATTTCCGCCGCGGCCTCGCCGGAACCGTCGCCATGTTTACAAATCGCGCGCAAAACGTCATGGCGAATTTTAAACAGCTGTTTTGTAGGTATTTGTTCGATAAGTGTTTGTGAACGAAATAATTATGTAATCGTATTAATTATTATTATTAAGTTATTTATATTTAAAGTGGATTTTTTTTCAACAAGAACGGAATTTATTGCGTTTTACTATTTCCAGGACAAACTATCAGGGGAAAATAACAGAAACATCATCATGGATTGCGGAGAAACGGAGATTCACATGCATGATTGCATGCATGCCTATTATTATTTTTGTAAAAAAATACTTGTATGAGAACAACCAGTTGCAGATGTTTACTGTCTCAATTTTGCCATTTAAAATTAAAAACATTAATATATATTTTATATTGTGAAAAATATACACAAACAGGTTATTTTTTCTTTATGCTAGTATTAAATATTTAGGAATTTAGAAACTTGGCATGGATTTAAATTGCATAAATGTTATATGTAGATAATCCGACATTTTGAATGTTTTATACTAAGCATAATATATTTAAGAGGCACGGGAATGTACAGATAAGATTATGAATTAATATTGTTTTTTCTAATATATTTTTTAATAAAATATTTTTTCGCCACTTTAAAATCATAATCTGAATTATGTATAAGTAATCTTAGACGGTACAAAAACAAGTAGATAATTTTGAACGCTCACAAAAAATTTAAGTAATCTGAATGTTCAACATTTCTGTACCTTCTTTGCGAATGTTAAAAAAGTACAATTAAGTATAAAAAAGTGTCTCGCAAACCAATAAGTCATCACTAAGTGTCTACGAGTTTTTGCTAATGTTAAAAACGTAATTAAAAACAGATTTTTTTAATTAACCTGGAGACGGAGCGCGGGAAATTGTTTTTTTTTTTTAGTGTTTCGCTTGCCATAAAAAATAATGTTCGCCGATTTATGATTTGGATTTCGAAATAAAATTCCTAATTTAAATTTGAATGTTTTAATTTTTTTTTCAGGTAAGTGCATGGTATGAAGACTTTCGAAGATGTCGTAAGATGTCGTAAGTAACGTAAAAATAATCGTCTGTGACATAATGACGTCAATTAAAATATTTTATGAATGTTAATTTTGTACCTGTCACGTGATATCCTGGTAGTTGTCTTAAATAAAAAAGAAAAATAATTTATTTTAAGACCGCAAAAAATACTAGGTATTATTATTTTTCCTTAATATGCATGATTAAACTTTTTTAGATTTTTGAAAAAAAAAATATTTTTATTATTTTGGAATACATTTAGATAAGCGTTATTTTGAATGCATATAAGGCGATAATTACATACATATTAAGATTTTTTTTTGTTTCTCCATGGAATGAAAATATTATCTTTTTGCCAGTGTCAAGTATAAAGTAAATTGTTATAAAAAAGCAAAAGTTATTTAACCTTTTTTGTCAACGACTGTTTAACACTGGCTGGTTTTACACAAATTAAAAAAAAAAAACTCCCTCGCATATCGAACCTTCTCGAATCCAGCATAAAGAGCTGCCACACGGAAACGAGGAAGTTTTTAATCTGTGCAAACAATTGGAATTCTGCATTATGCGAGTGTGGAGTTTGCACAATGCTTAGCCCGGCTTAAATAGGCAAAGTGGGCTATCGCACGTAATGTTCACTTCACTTTTGTATTGTTCGAAAAATGAGGCATAAACAACGTAACATCGTTTAATGAAAGTATTGGCTTGAAGTGAGATATAACATATTAGCTATTTTTAATTCACCACGAGAAGGGAAAAAATCGAAGTTCCGTTTCCCCTAGTGGGGTAACGGGCAGATGTATTATGCATACATCTGTTTCACTGATCAATTTTCTTTAGGGACAAGTAGGTAGGTGATCAGCCTTCTGTGTCTTGCCAGACCGAGACATTTCTTTTCTTCGTCTCCACCGGGTATCGAACCCAGGACCCCTCGGTTCTACGCTTTCGCGTCAACCACTGTACCAAAGAGGCGGTCATGAAGAGAGAAGAGATAATATATAACACATTATTTTAATTCACAGTCAAAGAAAAATCCGCATAGTTCCCGTTCCCGTGGGATATATGATAAAACCTATCCTATTTCCCGGGGTAAAAAGTAGCCTATGTCCTTTCTCGGGTATCAAAATATCTCTATCCAAATTTCATGCAAATTGGTTCAGTAGTTAAGGCGTGATTGAGTAACAGACAGACAGACAGAGTTACATTCGCATTTATATATTTTATCCTTAATTAATATTAAAAGGAATCTGAAAATATATTAATAGGTCCAGTCTTTCAAATTACTAAGGTAATCTATCATTGATGGTATTTTAGATATAAGAAAAATATTTTTCTCTGTTTATTTTATGTCAAAAACTGCCAAAATTGTTGCCGTCATCCATTCGCGGATCGTCCGAGCGTTGCGTTCGGAAATTAAGGGCTCTACACAGCGCGTGACTGGAATACGTGTTGTGTGGAAGTGCCTTAATGGTTTTGGAATAATGTTTAGATTATGGAAATATCTATATATATAAAAATCAATGCCACTTTTCGTTGTAATTCCATAACTCGAGAACGGCTGAACCGATTTCGATAATCTATATATATAAAAATCAATGCCACTTTTCGTTGTAATTCCATAACTCGAGAACGGCTGAACCGATTTCGATAATTCTTTTTTTATTATATTCCTTGAAGTACGAGGATGGTTCTTATGTAGAGAAAACGTTAATATGTACCACGGGCGAAGCCGGGGCGGACCGCTAGTTAAGATATAGATTTATTTGCAGTTTGTGTTAAGTAAAGATATACCTAAGTACAACGATACTTTTATTTAGATTTTACTTTGTGTGTATGAGAAGTAAACATCTTATTAATACTTAAACATTTATTATCACTAAATAGTATAAAAGTTATAAAACAAAGTCGCTTTCTCTGTCCCTATGTCCCTATATCCCTATGTCCCTTTGTATGCTTAAATCTTTAAAACTACGCAACGGATTTTGATGCGGTTTTTTTTAATAGATAGAGTGATTCAAGAGGAAGGTTTTAGTATATAATTTATTAGGTTTTAGACAAAGCGGGCGAAGCCGCGGGCGGTAAGCTAGTTTACTTATATTACATAACTAGCGGCCCGTCCCGGCTTCGCACGGGCATTAAACATTACATTTAGATTTGTTAATTTTAACACATATATTTTATATAAATGGGTTTAGTTCTGAAAAGAACTTTTTAAATCGGTTTTGTTACTTACTAAACGAATTATTATCAAGCGTAAATTCCGCACACGTCCATCACGTAGGGAGCCGGCCGCGCGAGTAAGCCGCGCGGCAATTTTATTTCGTGGTCTTAACCCCCCTCCCGTACCCCTGCCCGAGTGACGCCTACAACGCATAGCTAGCCGAATACAGTTTATTTTTAATTTTTTTTTAACTCGTGTTTTGAGGGTTATTGTAAATTTGCCACAAAGTTAATTCGTCACCTAAAAAAGTATGTGTAAATTTGCCACACTTTTATTTTTTTAAAGTTAATTCGTCACAATTTAATATCAAGTATTGTAAATTCGTCACATCGATAATTTAAGTACAGATAGCAATAAAATTCAACAATAAATTAATTTAAAATGTTTATTTCTTAATCAGTTTTAGATTTTCAACCTTACATGTAAAGAAATCACAGTCAAATTGGATGACGATGGACTTTGTAAAAACATAAGGAAAAGCATAACAAAGATAAATTTTGCTAAAAGCCAAGGAACATCTATTTTGTATATACTTATATTCTAAAAATTCACAGCAGTTATAAAGAGTATTACTTAACATCTACATTATTCTACATAGGTAATGGTAAAAATCATAGTTCTCTCTATAAATATTTTTAAAATGTAATGAAATGAGAGCGGCTCTAAAATATTTATCACAATCGTATAAAAATAAGGATAAAATATTTTTCACCTATTTTGTATACAGGGTGTAAGGGACAGCCTCCCGAAAACTTTAACCATGGAATCATTCTGAGCAACTTTCCCAAAGAAACCATATTGCGGAAATGAAAAAAAAAATTCGGCTTCCCATACAAAATTTTCGAGTGAGATGCTAATTTTGTATGGGAGGTTGAAATTTTTTTTTTCATTTCCACGATATGCTTTCTTTGAGAAAGTTGCTCAGAATGATTCCATGGTTAAAGTTTTCGGGTGACTATCACTTACACCCTGAATGTTCTAAAAATATACAACAGTTATAAAAAATATTACTTAACATCTATATTATTCTACATAGGTAATCGTAAAAATCTCAGTTCTCTCTATAAATATTTTTAAAATGCAATGAACTAAAAGCGGCTCTACAATATTTATAACAATCCTATAAAAATAAGGATAAAATATTATTCTTTTATTTTAACAAGTAAAGATATTGCTCTTAATTTACTTAAATCATATCCTATAATATTAGAAAAACACAAAGCAAATAAAAATCAAAACTCAAACAGACTACTTAGCGCGTTTCATGATCATGACACTTAATAAATTACAGTTAAAATCACATTAATTATTTTTATAAGTCAACTTTCGTTTTCCATAAAAATAAAAATTCTAATACATATAAAATCATTTCAAACTTTTAAAAAGCGCAAATCAATTTGACTCAATAATGAATTTACCTTATGTTATTGATGAATTTACCTTATGTGAATGATGACTGTAATATTAAAATGTAAATCATTATATTGCTGGTTTCATCGCAGGCTGAAAGGTAGATATAATTCACTTGCCTTGCTTGCTGGCGGTACTTTACTACTTGTGGCAAATTTACAATAACCCGAATATACCTGTGACGAACTTACACATACTTTTTAAGGCATGTGACGAATTTACTTTCAATGTATGGAGTTTTAAAAACGTGACGAATTAACTTTGTGGCAAATTTACAATAACCCTCTTTTGAATGGATTGTCAGAATCGAATAATTCAAAAAGTAATATAAAGATATTGAAGCAGTCTTAAATAATACATCATTTATTTTGATAAGGGTTAATACCAAGGTACAAATAAAGAGCTTTTTGTAGCGGTGGTATTTTAATTTCTTTTTTTCAATAAAAAAACGCTTATTGTGACATGACTGTAATAGTTAGAGATATGCTGCCGCTGATTTTTTGTAGATAATGGTGTGTTCTAAAAAAATGTAGTATATCATTTAGTTCTATCATCAATAGTTTTCGCAGCGCACGCGATGTAAGGTAGTTTTTTGATATTTTTTTCACACCTTGGATTACGTTATCGTAATTTAAGTAAGGATGCCTATTTTTTTTGAAAATGAAATATATCCTATGTCACTCAGAAATGATGTAGCTTTCCAACAGTGAAAGAATTTTTCAAATCTGCCAAGTAGTTTCGGAGCCTATTCAATTCATACAAACAAACAAACAAAAAATCAAACCTTTCCTCTTTATAATATTTGTATAGATATGTATACTGTCTGTGTAAATGTCAATCACTAACAAGACTATACAAATTGATGACTACCACGGCCACGTAAAGAACAAACTTTATCCATTATATTTTTACAAGTTATCTGCATAAAATATTCCCTATCTGTAAAATTAATCCTGAGTCCCTAATACCATAATAATTAATCGTTATACTTTCCCAATTATCACATTAGTAATTAACTGCACAAATTATTAACTATATCCTTACCAAAAACCAAAACCAAATGCACCTAAAAACACCTCACAAGATGCAAAAATGCCTGCATACGATACGCGTCTCTCAAGTTCATTACTAGACAATGGGGGGAGGGTGCGAGGTGCGGGGGAGGGGGGGGGGGGCCTTATCGAAGTGACATTGTTTGATATCGACATGCACTTTAGTTAGATAAGTAGGGCTGGGATGCTGGGTTTCATCTGTTATTGTTAAATGTAAATTTGGTATTTATTGTATGAAGAAACTGTATTTCTGGATATGAATTAATTATATTGCGTGTGTTCTTTGGTATTGTATTATAAAGAATCTTTCGTTACCTTGTAGAAAAGTTATTAAATTAATAATATACTGAAACCTTCCTCAAGAAGGCTATTCTATTGATGACAAAATTATACTCAGTAGTTATTGAGTTTCGCGAACAAACAGACACAGTGGAGAACTTTGTTTTCTAATAGTACATAGGTATATACGTATTAAAGAGTGTAGTTTTAAGATTGTGTATAAATATTTATTTTATATTAGAAACCTAGTAATATAAGAAAGTATTGATATTTTTTGAAGCTTTGATGTATTAAAAATGCAAGCAAGGATTTTTTTTTTTTTTTTTTTTATTGGGAATAGGGAAGCGCTTGACCACAATCTTGCCTGATGTTAAGGTGAGATGTAGTCTAAGATGGAACGCGCTTCCCTAGAAAGTACCTGTTCACTCTTTTCTTGAAGACCTTCATATTGTACTCGTCGGGGAACACAGACTCAGGAAGCATGTTCGAGTCCCTCGCGGTTCGAATGAAGAATGTAGAACCGAACCGCTTTGTCCGGGTACATGGAACGTCCACCATATGGCGGTGCCTAGAGCCTGTGCGCCTCGACGACCGATGGAAACACGCATTGATGTATTAAAAATGCAATCGAGGTATCTTATAATTAACATAAATGAAGACGCTTTACGAACACATTAAAAACGTGTTTACGTAGTTTTGTGTTTTGCATGTTGTTATTTTGTAGAATAGTGTTCCTTTTTTATACTAATTTACATGACGTATTACAAAATAAGGCCATTGGCCTGCTTAGATTCAGCAGACGAGGAATGCGGCTCAGTAAAAAACTAACTCTATGGAGTATAAGATTGAATTACGTTCGTTATTATGATATGATAAAAATACATAGGTCTTATATATTATAGCTCTTATCAGTATGATAAGATTATGATGTTGCACTCTTTATAAGTGCTTTCTCGGAATCATAAGAACCAGCCTGCAGATTTATATAAAGCTTATATTTTCAAGAGATATTTTTCAACATTCACGGATAAAGCACATCTTTTCAAGACATATTAATACAAATATTCAAAGATATGCATTATACATCGCATTTACATACAAGTTACAATTTTTGCATGTTGTTTTAAAAAGGCAATTAAAATACTTGAAAAACTTGTATAGAATAACGGACTTATGCATTCTAATGTAAAACAAATACCATGTAATAAATATTACAAGATTTACAAGTCGTGTTTTTAAAACTTGTGGATGAACTATGATGGTATTTAGGTGATTTAGAATGGTAATATGTATAATAGAATAGATAAATATTAAAGTTATTAATAAATGAGGTATCTTTATACTATAACTAGCTTTCCACCCGCGGCTTCGCACGCGTTTTCAGAGAAAACCCCGCATAGTTCCCTTTCCCGTGGGATTTCCGGGATAAAACCTATCCTATCTCTCAAGTTGGATCGAACTGCACATGGTGTGCGAATTTTATTATAATCGGTTAAGTGGTTTAGGAGTCCATTGAGGACAAACATTGTGACACGAGATTTATATATATTAAGAAGAAGATTGTAGAGTCAAGAACTATAGACAACTCTACTGCTATAGAGCAGCTACTGCAGCATTATTTTGCGCGATTCTATCATAGCTCTCTCTCACATACATAGCATACAAAATACTCATTTTCTCACATATCCGTGGTAAATTACAGTCAAAATTGATCAAAAACTTTTCCTGTAGAGCAACGAGAATCACTACATTGACTAAAACTTTTCAATTATAATACTTAGCACACAATAAATGCCTGTATGCTTTTTTGTTATGACAAGAAAACGGTTTATGAAAACCCAACAGGAGAAAACCTATGAGCCTTCTGCCTTAACGGTGCGTCAAATTACATAACACCTAGGAAAAACATAATATGTATGATTATTTGAACAGTCATACAAAACCCAACACTTACCTAAAAGACCAACACGATCTTTAAAACACATAGCAACATACCAACCTAAGAGATGCTTATAGCACAGAATCCTAGACGCAGCCCTATCTCGCAAAGTCGTGCTATCTACTGGCGATAGTGCATTGTCCGCGATAACGTTGTTTTCGCTGATAAAGTGAAAGTCGCTATCTGCTGGCTATTTGTAAACACTCTTTAATTAGCCGAGATATAAGAGGTGACCGGATCATCGTAATGTCATCGATACTGTTGAGGATCTTGCCCGAAATTGTCAGGCTATGATTTAATTTATCTAGAAATTGTAACATTGTATGGATTAATTAATTATGTGTAGATGTTGTGTAAATATTATTTGCTATTATGAGTCATAGTTTCTTATTAGAATCGAAATTAGAATAGTATTCTATACAAGAAATACTCCTGCGTATCAATCAAACAATTTTCGTGTTGTGAAATGATTTTCAGGGGAGTAAATTCGACCTTCTCATTCCAATAACTCTTAACTACTTACCCTTACAATATTTTTTTCAGTTATTTAGTTATTTTTACAGTTATTCGAGAATAAACTTCACTGTTAAATTAAAAATCTATACATATAATAAATCTGTAGAAGGGTCAATTCTGTACATTGAAAATATTGAAAAAATAAATAGCAGGGGGTGTTACTGGATCGATACCAAACCCAAATATGTGATTAAAAAAATTTTTGTCTGTCTGTCTGTCTGTCTGTCTGTCTGTCTGTCTGTCTGTATGTGAAGGCATCACGTGAAAACTAGCGGTTCGATTTCGATGAAACTTGGTATAATTATACCTTATTATCCTGGGCGTAAAATAGGATACTTCTTATCCTGGAAAAATACGTAGAAAAAAAATAATCTTAATTTTTCAGTTTTATCCATAGACGTTGTTCCGTAGAACCGCGAACACACGTTGCGTATTATTATAGGCCTATTTGGGAATTGGGTCCAATAGATATTTATAAGATGTTATTGTCAGAGGTACTCAAAATGGAGAAATAAACCATCCACGTGAAGACCGACATCCGCGCGGACGGAGTCGCGGGCGGAAGCTAGTTATACATAAACAGATAATAAATACTATCTACCTACGTTTAGACTATTTGTTTGATTTGCCGAATAACGGTACCATTACGAATTACTATTCGTTATTTCTGTTTCCGTTTCTACTAAAAAGACTTCCTGCCAGTTGATTACTAATAATAATTAATAACTATAATTAGGCGTAGGGATGTGACGAACCCATCGCCCCCGGTTGGCATATCTACAATAGATATCCCAACCGTGCAGTCAGTCACCCCGCAGGGCACCTTGTGGCGAGGTGTCGGGGAGTAGCGACCCCGCGGGAACCGAGTGCTCCCGGGGGAGGTCCCTGTCCTCACCTCTGGGCTGTCCCGGTGGCAGTTTGGAGTGAACAATGACGAGGTTCAGGATCCCCTACCTCTGGCTTGCCTTTGTTGGCCGTCCAGAGTGGAGCCGCTAGAGCTATATGCTCGGGGGTGGAAGTGTCTAATGGCGTAATAGCGGAGAAACCCGCTCCGGGCCCGCGGGCCCGCGATGGTGAAACCGGTGCCGCACCTCTCTACACCCCCAGCCGTTCAGCTGATGTTGCCCCCTTGTTGCCATTATCGGTAACCTTTTTGGGAGCCCATCGACCGAACGGGTTATTGTAAATTTGCCACAAAGTTAATTCGTCACGTTTTTAAAACTCCATACATTGAAAGTAAATTCGTCACATGCCTTAAAAAGTATGTGTAAGTTCGTCACAGGTATATTCGGGTTATTGTAAATTTGCCACAAGTAGTAAAGTACCGCCAGCAAGCAAGGCAAGTGAATTATATCTACCTTTCAGCCTGCGATGAAACCAGCAATATAATGATTTACATTTTAATATTACAGTCATCATTCACATAAGGTAAATTCATCAATAACATAAGGTAAATTCATTATTGAGTCAAATTGATTTGCGCTTTTTAAAAGTTTGAAATGATTTTATATGTATTAGAATTTTTATTTTTATGGAAAACGAAAGTTGACTTATAAAAATAATTAATGTGATTTTAACTGTAATTTATTAAGTGTCATGATCATGAAACGCGCTAAGTAGTCTGTTTGAGTTTTGATTTTTATTTGCTTTGTGTTTTTCTAATATTATAGGATATGATTTAAGTAAATTAAGAGCAATATCTTTACTTGTTAAAATAAAAGAATAATATTTTATCCTTATTTTTATAGGATTGTTATAAATATTGTAGAGCCGCTTTTAGTTCATTGCATTTTAAAAATATTTATAGAGAGAACTGAGATTTTTACGATTACCTATGTAGAATAATATAGATGTTAAGTAATATTTTTTATAACTGTTGTATATTTTTAGAACATTCAGGGTGTAAGTGATAGTCACCCGAAAACTTTAACCATGGAATCATTCTGAGCAACTTTCTCAAAGAAAGCATATCGTGGAAATGAAAAAAAAAATTTCAACCTCCCATACAAAATTAGCATCTCACTCGAAAATTTTGTATGGGAAGCCGAATTTTTTTTTTCATTTCCGCAATATGGTTTCTTTGGGAAAGTTGCTCAGAATGATTCCATGGTTAAAGTTTTCGGGAGGCTGTCCCTTACACCCTGTATACAAAATAGGTGAAAAATATTTTATCCTTATTTTTATACGATTGTGATAAATATTTTAGAGCCGCTCTCATTTCATTACATTTTAAAAATATTTATAGAGAGAACTATGATTTTTACCATTACCTATGTAGAATAATGTAGATGTTAAGTAATACTCTTTATAACTGCTGTGAATTTTTAGAATATAAGTATATACAAAATAGATGTTCCTTGGCTTTTAGCAAAATTTATCTTTGTTATGCTTTTCCTTATGTTTTTACAAAGTCCATCGTCATCCAATTTGACTGTGATTTCTTTACATGTAAGGTTGAAAATCTAAAACTGATTAAGAAATAAACATTTTAAATTAATTTATTGTTGAATTTTATTGCTATCTGTACTTAAATTATCGATGTGACGAATTTACAATACTTGATATTAAATTGTGACGAATTAACTTTAAAAAAATAAAAGTGTGGCAAATTTACACATACTTTTTTAGGTGACGAATTAACTTTGTGGCAAATTTACAATAACCCGACCGAACTGGCGAGTCACCGTCTGCCATAATTTTCAATTTTTAATATTGAAAAGGCAGACGTCCATAGTCCCCATAGACCCAATATACCAGTCCATCTAACACCCCCTTCCATAACCCAGTTTTATTCATTTCCATTTTTCTGCAATAGTCCTACATTGGCCGCGGACTGCCCAGGGCTGTATCTCTATAGTGCAGCCATGGGCAGGCTGCGGCTGGTGTCCCACAACACATTAAATTCTCTAAAGGGCCTCTGCGTGTTGGACCTGTGTCCCCACGTAAGCCTTCCAAAGGACCGGGTATCATCCTTACGGCGATACCCGTGTATTATGGAGAGAGACTATAATTATATTATGTAATCCATACTAATATTAAAAAGCTGAAGAGTTTTTATTAAGTTTGTTTGAACGCGCTAATCTCAGGAACTACTAGTCCGATTTGAAAATTCTTTCGGTTTTAGATAGCCCATTTATCGAAGAAGGCTATATATCATCGCGCTATAGCTAAGACGAACAGGAGCGGAGTAACGAGGGTGAAACCGCGAAGCGCAGCTAATAATAACTATATGTTTAATTTGCGTTACCGTTACGAATTACTTTTCTTTATTTCTGTGTTTCCGTTACTATTTAGTCTTCCTGCCAGTTGATTACTAATAGAGATGCGCCGAATAGTGGTTTCACCGAATAACCGAATACCGAATACTATTCGGTTAGAACCTTACCGAACCGAATATTCGGCCGAATTATTCGGTTCAATGTTTTGACGTGTTTTGATGCGTAAACCGGTTCTAACGGGTCGCAAGTAGCTGCCGGCTCGGTGGCGAGCGAGCCTTACCTCACCGCCCGCCACCCGCGTATATCGCCCGCGCACTCCGTGCCGTCTCAGTTGTGTTGAAACTTCGCACAAAATATTAAAATTTTTAAATTGTTTAAAAATTTTATATTTTTACTTTAAGTTAGTGTTTGCAATATGAGCGGACGTAATGTCATTTTCTATTGGGACTAAAAGCATTGTCTTCAGACTTCAGGATTTAAAGTATTATAAATATTAAATACTGACTAAGTTCTAATAATAAACATGATTAAATTATGTTGATGTAAATTTACAAAATAAACGTTGGTTTTAAATGTAATGATCGTTTTATTGTATACAGGGTGTAATCGTTAAGTGTGCACAGGCGATTATTCCATAACTATTACAGATATCAAAAAACTTTTAACTCATATTGAAAGTACTATACCTAATGAGTAAAATGACAATAATAACTTTTTAAAAATAAAACGAGAAATATCCAAAAATGTTACATGAAACGCTCCCATACATTTAGTATGAAAGGTTTTGCTTTGTTATTTGATTTTGTGCTATAATTATTTCGCAAATTTTAATGAAAGTTCATTTAGAGACTGTAAATAGAGCTCGATGTGGAATACAATGGTATTCCAAATCGAGGATGTCGTCTCGAACATTGTATGGGACAATGTATGGGAGCGTTTCATGTAACATTTTTGGATATTTCTCGTTTTATTTTTAAAAAATTATTATTGTCATTTTACTCATTAGGTATAGTACTTTCAATATCAGTTTAAGGTTTTTTGATATCTGTTATAGTTACGGAATAATCGCCTGTGCACACTTAACTACACCCTGTATACCTTAGGTTCAAACATTCTTCATAGGATTTCTTTGACTTGTGTATAGTATGACATAAATCATTCATAATATGAAGTTATTTATTTAGTTCTATAGCCAAGAAAGTAGAAATACTCATACCGAATATATTCGGCACCTAAACCGAATAATTCGGCCGAATACGAATAGTGAAAAATATGCCGAATATGCCGAATACCGAATATGTATTCGGTATTCGGCGCATCCCTAATTACTAATAATAATTAATAACTATAATTACAAGTAATCATCGATCAAACTAACCAAACCAACTAATCAATAATTCGATAAACAAACTTGAGAGCTTCTCAGAAGTGAATGTGGTACGATAACTAATATAATATCAACATGGTTATGCAATTTAACAATTTTTCACGATAAGCACTTTAAGAAACCGTTGTTAGTGGGTGGTCTTGGACATAAATAAAATCAACTTGTAAGAAAGAATCATTCATTTCTTGATAAGGCGATTATATTTGTAGATAAATTTCATCATATTATAAAGGTTATGGTATATGTTTTAAAAGTTTTTATTTATTAACACACAAGTCTGGTACCCGGATTTACTATTTCAGGTGGTTAAGACGAACAATTATCGGAAGTACACCATAAAGGACGGGACACAGGACTTATGTCGTATGTGTCACCGTCCTGGAGAAACTCTCCGACATGTTTACTTCCCGGATTTACTTATTATTGTGGTACCTAGGTACCTTATAAAATATTGCCCTATTACTCAGGAATAACATATTAACTGTCTTGTGGAGACGGGACTTTCAAAATAGGTACCTATTTAGGTAAGAAATTTTTAACTAGACAACTGGTATTGCATGAGATTTCTTAAAAAGTGAGTAATAATAACTCTATTATGTTTCAACCATAGTACCGGTTAAAGTCTCACACAAAAAATATTTAAATTAATGTTTTTTTGCAATTTGATTAGCATCGGAAGGCTTTCCGCTACAAAAGTTGCTTGTGAACAGGGTCATTGAACGGATTTTGAGTTTCTAAATTTTTGTTGCATTGATTTTGACCAAATTCTTGCATTAATTGATACCAATGAACAGGAAAGAGGTAATTTCTTTTAATCATAGACTGTTTCTTTAATTGTAATCTTTTTACATTGAATATGTTTCAAATATGATAAACACAGTTATAATACCGTATTTTAATCAATCTTATTTATTTTATTTATCACACTTTATTGTAGTACAATGACATAAAAAGAAACAATAAAAATAAACCTTCTTGATTCAGCACCCGAGCTATTCAATTTTTTATAACATCCATTTTAAATGATTTTTTCGTCAAAGTTTACTAAATATTAATCGATATTATTCATTTCATTTTTTTATTAAAACAACAGGTTTTCAACTAAACAACTATCCCTAAACACCAACCAAACTCAATTATTTTTCCAAGTAAGCGTTTAAAATCATATTATATTGAAAAGAACATTCTACAAAGATACACAAGTATAGCACCTGTAGGCTGTAGGCAGTACGATAAGGGGGAAATAACAATAAATCATTTAACCTACAAAATGTAATCCAGATTTAAATTTTTAATATCGCAAAAATCAGTTAAGTCGGGAATGAGAGTAATGGCGAATAAATCAGACCGTATCAATGTTTCAGACTCTGTCAATAGCTGGGAGGTAGGCTGCCGGTAGATTAGTGTGGATGGCTTTTTATGTTTAACTGGCTGGTGCCCGCGGGTTCACCTGATTTGTCTAAACCTTAACAGATTGCATACTGAATTTGATATTTTTTCTTGTATGGCATTCAAATGCTTTATAAATATAAATTTATAAAGAATAGATCGAACCCGTGAAGCGTTTGAGTCATGATCGAATTGATTGATACTAGATTGCATACTTACTAATATTTCCTAGAGAACTATGCTATAAATATTGTGCAGTATTTTTTGAGTTTCTCGCGAACAGACAGACAGACGAAGCAAAGGATAGATTTATAAAATATAAAACATCTAAGTACAAATATGTTTATGTAAAGATCTCTAAAATCAAAGGCCAAATAATTTAAAAAATCGTACAAATAGTTTTAACTTAAATAGCAATAACCAAAAGCTGTATATTAATATGATCATAAATTGATCTTGTGAGTATTGTAAGAACCGATTTTATAAATTGTTTCATTAGTGAAAATAAACATTATTCTTGAGTAGGATACGCTTATGTGAGACGACCGTGACGTTTTTTGGTCGGTGACGTAAACTATTTTTTAATCGAATAAACTTACAAAAAATATAGTAAAATCCCATAATTTAATTTAATTATTTTTGTATATTCCTTCTATTCCCACGTAGGATACACTTATGTGAGACGAAGTTTTTTGGTCGGTGACATAAACTGTTTTTTAATCGAATAAGTTTAATGGACCTATACAAAAAAAAAAAAAAAAAAAAAATAGCAGAATCCCATAATTTAATTAAATTATTTTTGTATATTCCTTCTAATCCCATCCACGCTATCCCATCGGCCATATTGGCCCATTATCGAAAGGTAGCGATGAGTCGATAGCGGCCATAATTTGCAATAAATATAAGGGCGGAGGTGTCGGAAGGTCTTTGTTTGCGCGGTTCGATTCCTGTTTGGGACATTATATTATATTGTCCAATGTTTTATTGTAAATTAATATTAAAAGATAGAGTAGGTATCCATTTTTCTAAACTTTATAATATAAGATTAAAATTATAGTTTAACATCAAAGTATGTTCTACTAGCTGTGCTGCGCGGTGTCACCCGCGTGGCTCCGCTCCTGTTGGTCTTAGCGTGATAATATATAGCCTATATTACTCGTGGATAATGTAGCTTTCGAATGGTGAAAGAATTTTTAAAATCGGTCCAGTAGTTTATGAGCCTATTCATTTCAATCAAACAAACAAACAAACAAAGTTTTCCTCTTTATAATATTAGTGTAGACCACGAACTTTGAATCTCATTATGTCAGAGAATTCATCAGAACTTAATTTTTTCTTACAATTTTGAATATGTTCCATAATTTTATAGGTTTCAAAACACGTTTTTAAAACCGGTGGTAAATATTCATCTAGGTATATGTTTAGAACGATTTAAAAGCACTAAGCGCTAAAAGTCTAGTCACATAAATGACAAAGTCAAATTATTTAAAACTATTGAAACGTAGCGTGATAACGAAAACGAATATACCGATAACGGTATTGCACATACCGTTACGTTATTGGCAACATCGTTATCAGCGATGCATGGCTGATACGGCACGCGTCTTGAATACAAACTTTACAATTTGTAATGCATAATTTTTGTTTGCTAATAATTTACAAGGTTGCATTATGTGCTTTGTAGTAGATTCAATTTGATATTTAATTATAATTTACATTGTTTAATTGGCATTCGACTATAGTTAATGTTTCAATGATGTACAGGATATGTCGAGATTCGCAACTGGAAAATCTAAAATTGAAAAAGGTTTATTAAATAATATAAACCCAGTATCTACTTTTATGCTCATAAGTATAAATATTTTTTCCAGAAGCTAATAGTTGAATACGAAGTGCTCTTGGTTATAAGTTAAGAATAATAAAGTAAATAACTATTATGTAGTAAGAAATAAAGTAGGCAAAGAATATGACTTATCACAATAAGGTCAATCAATTTCTTGAAATTCTGAGGATAAGGAATATGAACATAATATCAATATTTTTAATAAAATATGCACAAATTCAATCGAGCTTGTATTTCAACATTTAAAAAACCTGCTGGAATCATACTGCTCGTGTCAATTCCTCAACGAAACTAATGTGTATAAAAGCTCTATATCAAAGCTCTCTAAACCAAATTTTTAATCCAACAATTAAAGAATAATTCGATTAATCTACAGCAATAAAGCACAGCTCATCAACCCACCTGTATAGTGCTTATATGGAGAGGCTGTATCGGCTTAATGGCGTGAAAACCCCTGATAGCGACCCCCTTACACCCCTCACCAACCCCCGACCCCCGACCCCCACCAGCGATCAAAGTTGCAGATTCGATCAGTGTAATTGTCTGGCTATAGATAAGAAGTTTTATGCTGTTATGATGCATGGTTGATGATAAAAATTATTGAAAATTATAGGTGAAATATCAAGTCATTGACATTGATAATCTAGACGAGTAACAAACTTATTTATCCATTTATCACATTACTTAAAACCAATTTTTAACAGTTATTGAAGTGAAACTTCTTTATCGGGGTTGGAAAAAAATTTAGTGTAACATTTTTTCGTTACGCGTGACATTTTTCTTACCCTCTTATTCGACGTTTTTCTGTAAAGTGTTAGTGGCATATTATAGTAAATTATTTTTTGAAAAGGTCATAAAGAAGTTTCACTTCTGACGTGTGTACACTAGTACCTACACGCACACATTTTTTTTTTCAATGACTTCAAAAGAAGGTTCATAATTCGACTGTATTTTTTATGTTTGTTAGTACATCAGTTTTTAAGACTTAATACATTTTGATTATTTTAAATATAATTTTCTATTTCTATTTCAACAAATTTTACATTTTGCCTTATACAAGCGTTCTCAATTAACTTTGCCTTAATTTTGTTAAAAATATGTTTCATATTTTCTAAAATTAGTTGTCTAGAATGATAGAATCCTAATGAAACTTGATCTAAGCATTTTTTTCAAATCGATGACATTTTGTGAACATCCTTAATGGACGGAAAATTACCAAAATTACTTATGAATAACAAATTTTTTTATTGCCTAAACATTGTCTATTATTTTTTGTCAAAATATAAATTGATACATTCATATGATTTGCACATTTTCTTAAAATCTATTCAATATTTAATAAATTTTAAGATAAATTATATCAGATAAAGTTTAAGATAAGAATTCATCCAAAGTCAATGGAAGACATAAATTAAAAACTAAATAATTGCCTCACATAAACAAGTGATCTATACAAGGCAGTTATTTTTTAAAGTAGTTTTATAATTTATGAATAAAAGTTACCATAATTATGAAAATTTTTAAGTAACTCCTAGTCAAAATTTATTTTGCAAACAGAATATCCCTATTTTGGCCGAAGGTATGAACATAATTTCCTTATTATTATTAATATAGGAAAAGCAATATAATTATGTCGGTGATCAATCAGAATTTTATCTAAATATCATACAAGATTTACGTAATAGATTCATATATACGGGAGGCCTAAGTTAACGTAGCACGTGTCCATTCGTAGCAGTGCTACGAGAAATGAAGGTGCTACGACGGTATTTCTACATTTTAGTATCCCTTCTAAATAAATTATTGAACAGTAAAATTTGTTAAATTTTTTGTAAGAAATGTTTTATCCTTCATTTACTCTGTCGGTCTTTTTTTTTGTAAAAAATGGTATATTCCAACAGGATAATGTTGAAATTGAATATCATTTTAATTAAATGCAAATTTATTTATAACATTAACTTCATTACAATTTTATCAATGTTACGTGCTTCGGTTTATTTTTACATTTTTAGGGTATAAATCACATACTACAACATGTTGCAATATTTTAATCATTCGCTATTATATTATATTATGTATATTTTCATACTTAAGATTATTGAATTATTTTACACAAACTTTCTACCTTTCTACTACATACATACATAAAAAATTGTATTTGTTCTCTGCTAAAGCTTTTCCCCCTTCAAAAATCATCCGTTGGTCAGTTTAAATCCGTGCCGTGACATATCGTCCTACATTCTCGTGTCGTGTGATCATGGACTCGTGCCGTGGGTGTAAGGCTGTGCAGGGCGATAGCTCTGCCTTTGTTCTGATCCGATATCTCGCCGCGTCGGATCATACTAAATTATTTATCCTTTTGGCGGGAGATGCGAATTTTGGATACGTTAGTTTTTGTGTATGTGGTTTATGGGTAGTTGTAATGATAGAAAAGGCTGTATGATCTCATTGTATGTAGTCATTATTAAGCATATACTACACTACAGTATTTATAAATTTACAAATAATTTTTAATAAATTATCAGTATCTGAAACGTATTCGACAAAGTTTTTAAATAATATGCAAAGAAATTAATAAAAATCTCCCTATTACAGAACTACCATTTTAAAACAAGTTTAATTTTGAAAGAAAAAAAAATATACATATAAGCTTGCAATAATAAATGTAATTTAAAAATATATTTAAAATAGACGTGCGTCTGACAACCAGTGCGATAATTTCAGGTTCTGTGCACCAACAGTTGTGTAGAAAAAATTAAGTATAACCACATATAACCTGAATTATTTATATTCTACGTTAATTATAAAACAAATTAAGCACATCAACGATTCCTACACCCCAGTAACGATATCCCATAACGATAGCAGGTGAAACGAGAAATATTTTATTCGAGATTACAGTGAAAAGGGCCAACAGATTGATCATGCACGCTGACGTTATCTCCTCCTTTCAGCTTTCAGATACTTTGATATTTTTAATATTAGATATATCACGCATGTGGATTTGTTCATGTTGTGTGTGATTTTTTTAATTAAATTACAGTTTTTTTTAGAACAGATGGCTATTGTATGTTTGTAGATAACTCTATCTTTTTCAAGAGTAAAGAAGAGCTTTTTTATAAGAGTTTTCCAGTCAAAATTCGATCGAAATAGGTTCAATATATTATTATATGCAAAGATACATAAATCGAAGAAAACTGACTAATGACTTGAATGACAATCAAACGAATTAAAATATAACCATTCGAAAGCCTTTCTAACATTTTATTTATGTATATGTTACAGGAAATGTATGTAATCCGTCATTGTATACAATTCCTAGGAAATGTATACAATTCCTAAAATCGTACGGAAATGTGTGAAATAAATTATTTTATACACATTTCCTAGGAAATCTATACATTTCCTAAATAGCTATCGGAAATGTAAAACATTTAAGATATTGATATGTCGCAGGCAAGGGTTGGACTAAAGCAAAGGGGGCGCAGGACTTAAAAAAATTTTGATGGAGTTGGTGTCATTATAACACCTATTTATTATTGTTTTATCGTAAAGATTATTGTATATTAATTATATAAGCATGTTTTATAGGAACAACTTACCTAAAATAAAAAATAGCCGAGATATTCGCCCTCAAAGTTAGGTTAGGTTTAGGTTAGGTTAGCCGTTAGGTTAGGTTAGGTTAGGTTTGTTAAAAAAAAACTACACAGAAATAGGAGCCCCGCGAAGCGGGGCTCCGTCGACGAAGATCGAACGATCGAAGATAATAATATGAACATAATATTATTACAATTTTACGGTATGACTGTTACCCGACTGTATCAATAAGAGCTATAATAAAAAAATAACAACGTGTTTTATTACAGAAAGCATTTACTTTACACATTTCCTAATACGATATAGGAATTGTATACAATTCCTAGGAAGATTATACATTTCCTAGGATATGCATGCATTAAATAGTTTTTTAAACAATATTTTATACATTTCCTAAATGGTATCGGAATTGTACACATTTCCTGGGAATTGTATACAATTCCTTGATTTCATACATTTCCGGTAACATATACATAATGATTATTTCTCGTGTTTTAAAGTATACACTAAGAATTCGTGTGTATTCATATCTATTGCTCTGTCTAATGTCTTGACATAAAAATACATACAAACAGACATACATTCTACAGTCCTATATATCCTAAAACATGACGATTCAATTCTCCTAAACTCCAACCAAATATTAAAGTTAAACTCTAACAAAATACCTGAACATTAAAGATTATATTTAAAGGCGTCCATAAAACGATATCGTTCAAAAATCCGGTCGAGTGATTTTAAAAACATCCCCATTCAGGCGCTGATAAGGGCTATCATCACGCGCAATTTGGCTCGCTCGTTCCAACTAGCTAGGTGTTTGTTGGTCCTATGTCGTGGTGGCTTCGTTTGGAATAAGGAAATATGGTGTTAGAGTTTTCAGGTTTTGAGACGTTAGTGTATGTGTTTTTATTTTATTATATACTAGCTTTCTGCCCGCGGCTTCGCCCGCTATGTCTAAACCAAAACCGCTTGTAAAACCTAATAAATTATATACTAAAACCTTCCTCTTGAATCACTCTATCTATTAAAAAAACCGCATCAAAATCAGTTGCGTAGTTTTAAAGATTTAAGCATACAAAGAGACATAGGGACAGAGAAAGCGACTTTGTTTTATACTATGTAGTGAAGGGATAATAAAGGGCTTTAAAATAAAATTTAAATTATAAAATGATATTTTTTAAATAAAGCCATAACATAAAAAATAAAAAAAAATATTTTCTTTTTACCTTCCCTTAATCTTCATACTTTGCACTTTATGTGGACACTGGTTAAGGGCTATGTTACTTCTCTTCCTTAACTAAAAGTCAGTTGCATTTTAGCGATAATCACATCACTCAAACATCGGCTGTTTAGAACTGTTTCCGCTATAAAAAAACAATTAGGGAAGCATTCAATCAACCAATAATCTATCACGAATCAAATTCAACTCTACATCTTGGTGATAAAGTTCCAAACCCCGTGTGTTCGATGTCGCCTGTTGCTAACGGATATTGCCTTTCTGAGTGACGACACCCTTTAAGGCTTTGTGAATTACGAGATTGTCGACTAATTACACATTTTTCAGGGTTTTTCTTGTAAAATGCTATGGGAGGATTCATACAAAATTTTTTAGGGGAATACTTATAATTTCTAATGCTTCAGTTAAGTTAACTGACAATAATTACACCTAATTATTTGTGTGCAAAGGGTGGCCAATTATGTGCACTGTGTACTTGTGTAAGCAGAACATGGCGCGGTCGCGGTCAGTTTAATGCCCGCTTACTAGTTGTGATATTGCAGTGTCATTACAAAAATTAGAAATTAATTACACATAATATGTTAATAGTTTAAAATACCTCAAACAATATATTTACAAGTAATTGGAAATTCACTATCTTTAAACCTTTAAATAAATTACATAATATTACGTTTAGATCTTAAATCTAAATGAAATTGATTTATATTATAATCAATATTGGATTTATTTTAAAGAATAATACTATAAAAATTCTGTAAGAATAGTACTTAATAAAAATTCTGTAACAAAAAAATAATGTTCTCATCAATTTATCTAGAAGAATATTATCGAACTGTCTCTCTAAACTTTCACAACACCACAAAAAGCCACCACAAAACCCATTAATTACCTATGACGTATTAACTGTACACACCTTACATGCCATAAAATAATTAGCTCTCACAAAAATGACGGTATCGCGTTCACCGCTTATCACAGAGTTTCAGGCACACCTTGGCTGATAACATCTTTTTAATTAGTCCCAAGTAGAAGCTAAAAATTTACCTCAACCCTCGTCACACGCCCTGTAATTAATAAGCCTGCAATAATTTATAATTTGTTTATGGTGCGTTTGTGGTCTATGTCTTTAATCAGAGACAATAGAGTCAATATTTTGTGTGACGTAATGTTTAGCAAGATTATAAGACATTGGTAGTAAGCTGTTGCTAGTTTGCAACTACATAGTTAGCTAGTTGGTTTGTACATCAAATACATAAAATATTTACATTAGAATATTCTATTATACTATCAAATCTGATTGCAGATTCTTAATACAAGACTTGGAATGATTTATAAACTACTTTTACAGCGACCCACACAAGCTGAAACTTAAATTGAAATATCTTTCTATAGTTTAATAGTAATTCATATGAATTAAGCTTTTGAAAATCTCCTAATATACACAACAAATATTTTTAGCTTTAGTTAAACTCTATGTATTTTTGCAACATCGCCTGAAATAAAAACAAACATATAAAATTCATTCTACCATACTAAACGTTAAGAATCTTTAAACCAACTGGGCCGTAAGATAAACCCCTTAAAAACAGTGAACGCCGGGCGAGAGTATATGAGTAGTGATGTGTGCGGCCACTGGATAACGATGTATTAGCACATTCAACGTATTTATACTTACCCGTGAGTCAGGTTGCTCATAGTGATGGGATATGTCGATAAATGACGACTGTTTTATCGTGCAATTTTTCGTAGACGCTTGATGATGATAATGATATATACGGCGTAGTGTTGATGCAAAATCACCAATGGTCCAATGAAGAGGAGATAATTTTTTAATAAGAGCTGTATAAAAATGTCAAAAATGAATGTTCATATTTTAAGAATACTTAGTTAGATCCTTTGTTTTGATCAAGTCGAATATTTTTGTATATTCCATACTCTTAAAATATTGTAGCATATTAATATTTAATTTGTGAATAAACTACTATCACTATAAACGTTTAATAAACTCCTTTCTTTAATTTAAAACTATAAGACATTCACAAATTAAACTTAAAGTACATATAAAATATCTTATTCATCTTCCCCAGTATCATGACCCATTATAATCGATTGCACACGTCACTTCTTTATCCCACAATCAAATCAAAAGCAAAATATCGACAAACCACCTTGTGCCAGCCCTACAGAGAAGGGGGTAATAGCGACGCTTGGCGCTGCGAGATAGCGCGATACGATCGCCGGGTGGCAGCCCTGATACTGCGAATAATAATAATTTTAATATCGCGATCTAGGCTATGTGCACACGGGACAACATCGCTAGGGTTGTCACTGGCTAGTGAGTAACGGCCTAATGTTGGGAGTTTGGAGAGTAGTGTCCGAAACTGTAAGCAAATTAATATATTTTGTAGTTTTTTTTATCTTTAACGAATTTAATACCAACCTGAAATACTTTATTTAAATTTTTAAAGTGTAATGCAATGTCTATATACTTGTTTAAAAATGTATGCTACAACCCGCATTACAAAACATCTCAAAGTTGGCAGCTTAAATAATAATGTTAATACGCTGTTGAATCATTTATTTCTATCTAAAAAGTAAGTATAGTAATCACATGTTAACTAAAAAAAATTGGTTGTCTGTAAAGGGTTTACTGACGATAGTTGAACGTGACAACGATTGTGCTTCTTTGTCGCTCATTCCGCGCTCTCGCTCGCACTTCAAGCCTTACATGGAACGCCTCAGAGCGAAGTAACGCCGCATTAGTCATGTTTTTTCGGGCTTGCAGCCGGCCCTATCGAATTATAAGACGACAACGTCACGAATTTTACAGTTTCCTAGTAAAACATTTCTAAAATTCGCTATCAATTTACCTATCATTTAATTTAATACCTACTCATATATTTATTGTGTTGTATGTATTTATTAAACAAACAAAAACCGATTGAAAGCACATAAACCAACCAACTAGAACTTATTAAAATCTACGCGACCCCAAAATATCGTCAGAATATCGGAATAACACATCGGGAATCTTATAAACACTTACACACGAGTGACGGTCAAAAATCGTATCCGGTGCCCGGGGGGGTTAGGGAGGGGGGTGTGAATGTAGGGGGAGGGGGGGTCGCTTATCTCGCAGTCGCAGATTGAATATATTTCATGTGAGACTTCATGCGATCCTTAAACGAAGGTTTTTACACCCTTTGTTGGTTGTTTGTGTATGTTTAATAAGATTTAGTTTTGGATGTATTGAGGGTTACTTGGGATATGGGGTTATTATTGTTTGTGTTAATTTATGATGTGTGATTGACGGTATGGCATGTGTCTTGATTGAACAGTTTTATCCGTTCGTAGGACATGATTGTTTACTTTGTAAGTAAATTTTAATGTAGATGATTTGAGATGGAGTTATTGTTTATAACTCAAATATAGTAGAGCAATATGTTTGTTCATTTCATACATAAAAATTCTAACAATTAACTTTTGACTCAAGAATATTCAGAAACTACATTTAATCATTATAGTAGCTATAAGCTACAGAACCTTATGATCTACATAAATTGTTATGCATATAGATTCGATGCAAGGCTACCTTTCATTTTTACCCGGAAATTTATACTCAAGTGAAACTGCGGGCTCAAGGTTGTATCCATATAGACACCCATTACTGCCACTATTACTATAATTGCAAACGTAAGCACAATTAAAAAACTACTGTAATAATACAAATTTTATCATAAACTGCATGCAATTGATATTTTAGTCTTATAGCATTCAAATCACTACATAGTATAAAACAAAGTCGCTTTCTCTGTCCCTATGTCCCTTTGTATGCTTAAATCTTTAAAACGACGCAACGGATTTTGATGCGGTTTTTTTAATAGATAGAGTGATTCAAGAGAAAGGTTTTAGTAAATTTATTAGGTTTTAGACAAAGTAAGCGAAGCCGCGGGCGGTAAGGTAGTGCTTTATAAAAACGCTCTTTAAAAATTTATACTTCATCTACATCTATAAAGCTGAAGAGTTTGTTTGTTTGTTTGTTTGAACGCGCTAATCTCAGGAACTACTACAGGTCCGATTTGAAAAATTGTTTCGGTGTTAGATAGCCCATTTATCGAGGAAGGTTATATATATCATCACGCTAAGACCAACAAGAGCGGAGCAATGCCGGTGAAACCGCGGGGCGCAGCTAGTGAAATATAAAATTTCCTACGCAATTAGCAGTAGCATACAGACATAGCGACATACTATACGTTCTTAACTATTTAGACAAGGTTTCGGTAAGGTCACGTAGTGCGAGATAAGCTATCAGCAGCTTCGAACCTGCTACCCGCCTCATTAGCTGATAGTTATTCAGTTTGTTAACAATGCCACTACAAGCGATAACGTGCTAATGAATAAATGCTGTATTAATCGTTTGATTTTCCAAGTATTTCCTATGGTTGAGGCGATTGTGCTAGCATTTTCTATATAGGTTTTTATTTTGTTGAATTACGAGTGTATATTTCGATTTTCTCGAAATTTAGTTCATCAAAATTAGCATAATCTTTTCTACTGCTGTATAAGTAAATATCTCTCGTAAGTTTTCGGTCTGAAAATCAGAAAATAGTAGGTGCTCTACGTTACTTCGTTGCGAGTCGTGGACTATTAGACATGAGTAGATAACTCACTTATACTTTCTAGGATACACCACTACCTGATTGAACTTTGTCATTCACTAAAGTATCTAATAAATTTACAATAATGTAACAAGGAAAAACACTAAATATCTATCTACTCTTCAAGTATATTTTACTACCATGTATGAACCACGCTTTCTACCTTTTTTCAACAACGATACTGGAACCCTTAAAAGATTCTCTATTTATGTTATCAAAAAATTTTTAACGTAATTAAAACGTTGTTTAAGTATTTTTTAGGTGATCAGTGTATGCTTAACTACAAGTCCCTTCGCGCTTAGTATATCAATTATCAGTAGTAATAATCCCAACACCATGTATTACAAGAAATCATGCACTACATAAGTTACAGAATCACCAATTTTTCCCTCGAAAAAGTCCAATACTTTGTTACCCATTATTGCCCTTACAAGCCCACTATCCAAAATGCATGATGCAAATATCAACTCGCAAACATGAAACATTAAAGCGCGTTAACATTCACATACGTATCGTCTTCATCACATAACCTTTACAACGGGTCAATAAAGCGCTATCAGCGCTGGCCGTCCTATTGCAGCGCTGTATCGCTGGAAAACGTGAAAAGTGTCCGCGATAACAGTGTTTGGCCGCGTGGACGCCGAGATAACTAGGGCTGTGAACGGCGAGTTTTACGAATAGTTTACTTAAATTTGGCTTGTATAAGATGAGAAGTAGTTATGTGTGAAAGTATAATATATGTATAGTTTAATTATAATAAGAAAGTCTATATTCAAAAACATAGGAGGTATGAGATACTTGTGAAAATTTGGTACAGATGAAACGTTAAAATGCGTAAGAATTATTAAAGTGAAACTTTTATTACATCGACTCAAACTTTTTGGTCTGTGTAGCGCATGTCGCGTGACGCACGATACGTACGATAATTATTATCGTACAAATACGATAATTTTTAGTTAAATGTCTATAGTGTGAAATGTTTCACTTTTACCGTGGTTTCATAAAACCACACAACATTTTTTATATCATGTTTCTATTTTTATATTATTTTAATAAAATATAAATTTGTAAATGATGCAAAATGTTTAACTTATCTAAGACATATTTATCCATTGATTTGTATTCCTTGTCATTTCGTTTAGACCGAATTCGGTCTAATAAATAAATATACTTACTTTAAACATTTTCATGGCAATATTACATGAAAAAAAAATCACATAAAACGTGCAGCAGCAACCCTAATATTTACCAAAACGAATGGAAAGAAACGTAGTTTTTCCAACTTTTTATTCGAAATAATTATCTGAAATATGATACAATACGTGTTGAGGCAATAAGGTTCACTTTTGCTTGGTAAAACTTGATTAAGTAAAACGCACGTCTAATCTTGATAACGTTTATTTCGTTACTAACACAGATCAAGTAATATGGTTACTAATTTCTAAAGCTACTTACTAGCGGCGGCGCGTACATACCGCCCACCAAAACCTATAGGTAACTAGGTTTTATCTTAATTGGCTAACATTTTGCTAAACGTTTTGCATTACATACTATTATCGAATATAAACTTAAACATGCATTCTTCAAATAAACAAACAACAAAAGGATTTTAAAATTAAGTTATATAAATCAACAATCAGTAGCTGTTATTATCTAAACATTGTACATTTAGATTAATTACGTAATAACATTTTGTTTTTTATAATTTAACTAGGCAACTAATATTTAAAAATCCAAGTCATTATTTATAGGTAATGGGCATAATTTGGAAATTGATCGCTTCATCAATTTTCCGCGGCATTTTAAAGAATACACCCGACATATCCCGTCTGCTCCCGAATGTTTTTCTAGGATACGACCTAAAGCCCATTTACCAGGAGGTAAATGTTCTTCCACAACCAGGACCACATCTCCCACTTTGAATTCATCTTGTCGTTTTAACCATTTGGGTCGTTGCTGTAGACGTGACAAATATTCTGTTTGCCATTTCTTCCAAAAGTCTTGTAGTAACCTCTGTGCATACTGCCATCGTGAAAGTCTGTTAAGGTTTATGTCTCTCAAATCTGGTTCTGGTATATTGAATGGGGCTTCACCAATGAGAAAGTGACCAGGTGTAAGAATATTCAAATTATCGGTATCTGTATTGTCGATTGGACACAACGGTCTGGAATTTAAGCATGCTTCTATCTGGCACAGCAATGTTGTCATCTCTTCGAAAGTTAGATGCTTATCTAAAATTCTTCGCAAGTGATATTTGATGGATTTCACCCCCGCTTCCCATAAGCCTCCAAAATTTGGACTGTAAGGTGGATTGAAGTGCCATTGTATGCCATCTTCTGCTAAAGTAGCTGGTAGATGGCCTGGTATTTGTAAATTAGCCTGTTGGAACAGCTCCAACAATTCCTTGTTGGCACCTACAAAATTAGTGCCTTGATCGCTCCAAATGTGGCTACATCTTCCCCTTCGAGCTACAAAACGTTTTAACGCGCCTAAGAAAGAATCAGTGCTTAAATCCCCAACTAATTCCAAATGAACTGCTTTTGTAGACATACATACAAATATGCAAATGTATGCCTTATTGGTTTTGGACCCTCTACCCCTTGAAGTTAAAATTTGCAGTGGACCAGCAAAATCTACGCCGGAATGTAAAAATGGCCGTGACGGAGTCACCCTCATCTCAGGTAAGTCTCCCATAATTTGTAATCTGGGTTTTGCTTTAAGTCTCGCACATATAAAGCATTTATTGATATATGATGAAACAAGTGATTTAATTTTAATAATCCAAAAACGGCTTCTTATATAATTTATAGTCAATTGTGTACCACCGTGTAGCGTCTTTTTGTGTGCATCAGCTATTATTAAAGTAGTTAAACAGCTCTTATTGCTTAAAATCATGGGATGTTTCTCGATTTCTACAAGATGGGCATGCCTGAGTCTGCCGCCCACCCTGAGAATATTTTCAGCGTCCAGGTAAGGATTAAGATTTTTAATACAACTGTTGCGTTTTATTTCTTTCTTTTGTTTTAAATCTTCTATTTCTACTGAAAAAGATTCCCTTTGGTCTAATCTTACACATTTGTTTAAACTGTCATGTAGCTCATTTGTAGTTATAGCCTTAACTTCTTTAATTTTCCTTACATTCAGAAACCGTGTGCAATAGACTATTGCTCTCAGTAATTCATATAAGTTATTAAATTTTTTAAATTTATTTGACCAATGTGCCTCATCTACTATTTTTGTATTTGCTATAATATTTTTCCTTTTTTCTAGGTTGGTGTTATAAACGAAATTTTTCAAAGAAAGCTGCTCATCTCGTAGCCATTTTGGACCTTCCCACCATAATTTACAATTTTTAAGTTCAGGTAATAACATTCCACGTGAAGCAACATCGGCAGGATTTTCTACAGAAGGTACGTGGTACCATTTATTTCCTATAGTTTCTAATATAGTTGCAACCCGATTCCGTACAAAGGTTTGCCATCGAGAAAGATCTCCTTGAAGCCAGGACAAAACTACGGTTGAATCTGTCCAACCATATATCCGATCGGTTGGTATGTGTGTAGCGTCACTTATTTGTTTTAATAATTTGGCAAGTAAAACAGCGCCACATAGTTCTAAACGAGGCAGGGATACAGGTTTAACCGGTGCAACGCGACTCTTCGCAGCTATAATGCCTGTAACATCAGAAATATTTTTAGTATGACTGTATAACCATCTATTTATTTTTATATCTTTTATATTTCTTAAACTTTCTTTAATCTTTAACCAATCTTCTTTTATTTCAGGTACTACTTCTTCATCCCAAGAAATTCTCATCAACCACAATTTTTGAATTATTATTTTGGCAGGCAGGAGTACAGGAGTTAACCAACCGAGAGGATCAAACAAGCGTTGAATCTCCGAGAGTATGGTTCTTTTGGTTATGTTTGCTGGTGACGCAGGTAAGTCAGCATAATAATGTAAAGTATCATCGACCACATTCCATGATAGCCCTAACGTCTTTACTGTTCCTTCAAACTTAAAATCTATACTCAGGCGAGAGCTTAGTTCATCGGAAGAAAAGTTTTTCAAAAAATCCTTATTATTTGATGACCATTTCTGTAATTTCATTCCTCCTCTACTAAGTATATTTGAAATTTGTTTCGCTATTTTTGTAGCATCTTCCACCGAATCCTGACCGGATAGTAAATCATCCATAAAAAAATCATTTTTTATTACATTAGCAGCCGCAGGATAGCCTTTTCCTTCATCGTTAGCAATTTGGTGAAGAGTTTTTACAGCAAGATAAGGTGCCGATGCTGTGCCGAAAGTAACTGTCAATAAACGATAATCCTCTATAGGTTCATCAATGCTATTCCTCCATACAATTCTTTGATAGTCAGCGTCCTCTGTTTTTATTAATATTTGCCTATACATTTTTTCTATGTCTGCGACAAAGGCAATTTTCCGAAGTCGCCATCTCATAATCAAGGATCTCATATCTTCTTGTAGCAGTGGACCAACAAGTAAGTCATCATTGAGCGATATATTATTTTTGCCTGTTGCAGACGCGTTGAAAACTACTCTAACCTTTGTGGTATCACTTGCTTCTCTAATAACTGCATGATGCGGTAAGTAAATAGATGGGTTATTAATTTCGCTTTCTGGAACTTCTTCCATGTGGTTTAACTTTAAATATTCGTTAATCACATTTATATACTCTCTCTTTAAATCCGGGGATTTGACAAATTTGGATTCTAATTGCTTAAATCTGAAAATTGAAATATCACGGGTATCACCTTGTGTTGCTCGTGGGGGTTCGTGTTTTACAGGTAATTTTACAACATATCTTCCTTCCGCTGTCCTTGTATATGTATCTTTATATGTTCGTTCACATGTTTCTTCTTCTATGCTTAATTTTTTGTTTGTTTCAGGATCCAGCTCCCACAACCTTTGCAACATTTCATCCACATCTATACGATGGTGCATAACTAGCATTTCATTATTAGATTTCATTTCCGTATTGTCTAACACGGAACCGAATAATATCCATCCCAAGCTTGTTTCTTGTGCGCATGGTGAACCAGGAGGACCCTTGATCAAAGGTTCCTTGATTATTTGTGCATATGTGGTTACGCCCAGCAGCATATCAATCCGTCCAGGTATATTGTATGTAGGGTCGGCTAATACAAGACCTTGAAGATGTGACCATGAATTTTCACTGTCTATCAAATGTTTGGATGGTAATACATTTGTTAAACGAGTAGTAGAAATGACATATGCATCAATGAACAGTTTGAACTTGTCGTCATATCTTGATAAAAGCTCTAATCCCACCGTGTGTTTTACCTTAGTTTGTGTAGATCCTATTCCCGTAATACTTACATCTATAGCCAATGGTTTACGTTTAACTTTAAGCAGTTGAGCAGCTCGTTCGCTTATAAAGTTCGCTTGTGAGCCTTGGTCTATTAGCGTGCGGAGTACAGTTATTCTGCCGGCGCCATCTGTAACAGGGACAAGAGCAGTAGCTAGCAGAGCAGAACCTTGTTTGGTTGCTACGAAAGAAGAGATAGTGTTAACCTGTTCCTCCAAGTGTTGCTCCTGCTGTTCTTCGTCTATCTCATCCTCCACCTGATTAAAGTGCGATTCTATGTTGCTGGGTTTGACCACGGCCATTGACTGATGCAACAAAGAATGATGACGCCGTTGACATACCTTACAAGAAACCCGCAAACGACATTTGCTCACCACATGCCCACTGCATAAACAATTAAAGCAAATATTATTGGAACGAACAAACTCATTCTTTTGTTGTGGTGTAAGTGATATAAATTCTTTACAGTGGCATAAAGCATGTTCTAGTTGACATTTTGGACAGGGTTTAAATTGCACTGCGGGCGTCGCTATATGGAATGACCTTTCTTTAGATGTCGATGGCGATAATAACTCCAAAGTACGAAATTTTAATTGTAAAAACTGTTGTAATTGTTCCCAACTTGGTAATTTGTCGGTATCATTCTGGACATACTCTTCCCAATCCTTATGTGACTCTGGGTCCAATTTCTGTACAACCAGAAATATAATTAAAGGATCCCAAGAGTCTGTGATTATGTTTATGTTTTTTAAACTATTAAGGCACTCTGTGGTAGTGTCCAGTAAGTGCTTTATTAATTTATAATTTTGTGAGCTCATTTTCTTTTGATTAAATAATCTTTTTAATATTGAATTAACCATCATTTTTTTATTTCCAAATCGTTTATTTAATAAATTCCAGGATTGCTCATAATTCGCCTGTGTTATCTGAACATGTTTTAATATATTTTCAGCTTCACCAGTTAAGCTACTCTTTAAGTAATATAATTTTTGTACATCCCCAAGCGCGGAGTTATTATGCACCAATGACTGAAACATGTCTCTATACGAGGGCCAATCTTCATATGAGCCCGAAAACGTCGGTAGCAAGATTTTAGGCAGCTTTAACTGCTCGTTCGCGTTATTTGCTACTTCCAAACTTGTTCCATAGGCAGGACTCTTATTAGCGTTTATTAAAAGATCTTTTAGATCGGCCTTGATGCATAAATAAAGATCTTCAAATACAAAAAAATCTTCGTTCACAAAATACGATATTTCAGATTTCTTTTCTTTAGGCACTGTTCTCACCAAACTATTGTGAGCCTCTTTAAAAGTGTTCCAATACTCCTCAATACTTTGTAAGCGGGCTTCCACGTACCCCTTCGTCAGTCGTTGTTTTGGACACTTTTTTAAATTAGTTTGCGCCTTTTGTAACAATAAAGCCGTATCCTCCAATAAGGCCAGTAACTGCTCGACACCACTCATGTTTAGTCTTTTATCAATATTGTACGAGTAACGAATAAACGTGTAAAGTAAATAACAATAATCTGTAACTTGTCACTCAATAGAATCCTTCCGTAGAAACCGGTTCGTCGATGTAATTAGCATTAACGCTCATTGATTCTATCCGGCGATGGACCATATGTTGAGGCAATAAGGTTCACTTTTGCTTGGTAAAACTTGATTAAGTAAAACGCACGTCTAATCTTGATAACGTTTATTTCGTTACTAACACAGATCAAGTAATATGGTTACTAATTTCTAAAGCTACTTACTAGCGGCCGCGGCGGCGCGTACAATACGCGAATATGATATTTTCAACTATTATGTGTCTCATAAATAAACACATTACATACATTAAAAGCTTTTTTGTGCTTTTCTTTCTGATAAAATAGAAAAGACCAATAACTATAAAAATATATAAAGAAATGTTCTTGATTTCTATGATTCAATTTTAATTCGACATTCCCTTTCAAACCTACCCACAGACTGTATAATTTGAACTTAAAAAACTACAATATTTCAACCTTAATTTCATCGGCCAGACTCATTGCAAAAAAAAAATTTCAACATGACACTGGCCACCGACACTGCAGGTCACTCATTGAAAAAAAAAGTTACAATTCGAATAATAGCCAGTTAGAAATCATATAATTTCCCGCCAATTTCCAGCAGTTAGTCGCAAATCGATCATATATCGTGATCGGGCCACAATTTCTTGCAGCGCGTGTTCCCAGATCTCACGATAGCGCCACATTTGCATATGCTGCAGATTTTTTTCTAGAAATAACATATACCTATTTAGTACCCTAATGCAGATATTGTGTGGTGGAAGTGAAAAGAAATCGAGAGCTTAATGTGTGAATTAAAAAAAACCTTTAAATTCTTTTACTACTTTAGTAACTTCTAGCTTACCGCCCGCGGCTTCGCCCGCTTTGTCTAAAACCTAATAAATTATATACTAAAACCTTACTCTTGAATCACTCTATCTATTAAAAAAAACCGCATCAAAATTCGTTGCGTATTTTTAAAGATTTATTAAGCATACAAAGGGACATAGGGACAGAGAAAGCGACTTAGTTTTATACTATGTAGTGATGACTTATAATTTGCGTTCATAGAAGGAAAGCTTAGAAATTATGTTAAAAAGTAACATTGAAATTAATTATACGGCCTAAGTATTACCTACTTGGTATAAATAACCGTCGGGTTCGTTTATACAATATTTACCTACCATTCAAGAACGCCTGTACCGAATTGTGTAATACTTTTAATAAACAGCACAAAAACTTCAATACCAGACTAATGAGACGTTTTTATTGTAAATCAGCTGTATAGCTCATTCCAAACTCCGATTTTCTCAATTAGCTGTATTTTTCTTGTGACAAAAACTTAACCGCTGTCGTTTGTAACTTGGCCCCCTATTTATAGGTCAATTGCAGTCATTCGAGGTCGTGACTCCAGTGGTAATGATATTATAATGTAATTGAATTTAAACTTTTTTTTACAGGTAAGTAGGTTATCGGGCGCGTGAGTGGCGCGTTTATGTGATCGGTAAGATTGTTCAATTTGTGTTTGCTACTTTAATTGTGTGCGTATTAAGTGTTTTTGGGTGGACTGAAAAGGTTTATTGTTTGTGTGTTCATTATTTTGCTTTATCAATATATTTACGTATATTTTGATGGCAGTTTGTGTTTCAATTTGATAAATCAAAGTGATGCTTGAGCTGTGAATAAGTTAAAAATTTAAATTGCTTCAGATAAATAGATGGTTGGTTGTCTTATGCAACATAAAAACCGTGAGTCCGTTAAAATTTACCCATTTAGATGGTAAATATTTTAAACACGTTTGAACAATATTTAATATTAGAAAGAAAGGGACAAAATACACTTATTTCTGTAGTTACAAGCAAGAAATATTTAAATACAAAGATTTTGTTACTTAGAAAGAACTCAAAATCAACTCAAACTCAAACTCAAACATTCATTTATTCAATTAGACTACTATTTAGTAGCACTTTCGAATCGTCATTACATAGGTAAGTATTTTTAACATTTACCATCGATTCGGAAAGCAGTATCTATGGAGAAGAATCGGCAAGAAACTCCATAGTTGCTCTTTTAACATCATGTCAATATTACAATATATGAAACTTATATCTAACTACATAATATGCCAAAGAACTGTCCTGTGGTTTTTACGCGACAACCCTCCATGGGTTTTTATCGTCCATATATTCCTGAATACTGTAGTACGCTCTCTGAACTAGTACATTTTTTATATAAGATTTAAATTTAGAACTACTAAACTCTTTAATATTGAGAGGAATTCTATTGTAAAAGCGTATACCTTGACTCATAAATGAATTTTTAACTTTAGCTAATCGGAAAAATGGCATTTCAATTCTATTCCTGTTCCTTGTGCCATAATCGTGTCTATCTCCTACTCTTGTGTCCTACTTTTGTGTACATGCAAAATATTATTAAATATATACTGGTACAGTAAGGATACCAGTATTCTTAAAATGATCTCTTAGTGAGTCCCGAGCACGTAAATTATATTATATAGAGCGAATGGCTCTTTTTCTGTAAGATAAATATAGTTTCTATATCTGTAACAACTTGTGTATAAAATGGAATATCACGTCAGAGATATGAGAATTTACGCACATATACATTTAACATTACTTTTTGAAAGCTCTAAAACAGCTTATACATAAAAATCATAAAACCACCAGAAAATACTCTATATTTATGCCCTTTACACATACAGTAATTAGTAATTACATAAAACCATAACGAACCTTACAGAATTTCGAACAAAAATACTGCCCCAAGATACAATCAGTTGAGAATTTATATGAAGGTGATAACGCTGGGCGGGCGGATCAGCTGATAGCCGCCCAAGCGATCGTGGCTGATAAGCGTTATCTTACACAAGAATAATGTGCTATTCGCCTTATAGATGAGTTTTTGGATATTAATAGGTTTGTATTATTTATGTTAGTGTTTGTGATTGTTTGCTTTTATGATTTAAGTTTGTGTATTGGTAACTGTTTTTGTATTCAAGTTAATGTAAGAAATATATCGTAATTAATAAGGGATGTAAGAATGTTTATATTGAAATCTAATTGTATGTATAATGTATATGTATGTATGTATAGAAAAGTGTGTTAATACTATGAGTATTTTATTAATTTATTTATGTGTAATAAAATTATATTTTTTTAATAAGCAATAGGTACTGATTTTAAAGAAGATTTTGATTTGACTTTTTACTTTTAGGGTCAATAATAATTTGAAAAGTATGTTAAACTGTCTAAACTTTTCGTACAACATTTTTAATTATTTCATTATTTTTATAAACATTAAACGTTTTCCAAATAAAATAGTGAGTATTAAGAAGCACGAAGAATTTATATGGCGTTGATAAGGCAGGGCGGGCGGGTGATAAGCCTCCCTTTCAGATCGTTGCTGATAACAGTGCTCTTATCAGGGACCACGGACATCGGTATAGAATAATATTAAACGTAAAATGTCGAATATTGTAGAATAAACTTGTAAAGAATGGCAAAAATGGCTAAATGATACAAAAATTTTGTAGGAATATGCTATGTGAGTTCTTTATTGTTTTGAATCTCTTTTTGATGTGAAACTTCTTTAGGCACGTTGAGAGTAACATTTTAAGGTCGCGTCATGACAAACCCGTCTCGTCATGGAGTAAGACGACGATATTAGTGTCTTTGAATCTTGTTAAAGAAGTTTCACCTCTGATAGGTGTGCTCGGCAGACACACTCTTTTTATGAGGTTAATTTTACTTTTTTCTATTTGCATATTGAAGAGTAACTCTAACTATTTTATAGAAGAGACGAGACAAGAGCAATAATGTATTTCTTAGAGTGTATAGTGTGTGAGTGTATCGACTTCTCGAAAGTCTAATAGTATAAGTAACATCAAAAATAAATAAATACCTCGAATTTATATCAGCCTCTGTTCCAAGCTACTCTGTAATGAAATATGAATACGCAGCGTTGTCTGTAAGAATCCGTCAAACAGATGAGATAAGGACGTGAACTTTTGCTGTGTTTGTAGACTCCACCCCTCCCACCACCACCCTCGTAGATATGTTCATTATTTCATGCATATCAGGGAATTGAGGAATTGGTTTAATTCAGACATAGTAATCTATAAGTACTTTGTATTTAATTAATATTATAACACTAAAGAGTTTGTTTATTTGAACGCGCTAATCTCAGTAACTACTTGTCCGATTTGAAGAATAATTTCGCTTTTAGATAGCCCATTTATCGAGGAGCGGAACAATGCTGGTAAAACAGCGGGGCTCAGCAGCTAGTATAATACATCTTATATATAAAAATGAATCGCAAAATGTGTTGGTAAGCGCATAACTCGAGAACGGCTGAACCAATTTCGATAATTCTTTTTTTATTATATTCCTTGAAGTACGAGGATGGTTCTTAAGTAGAGAAAACGTAAACATGTACCACAGGCGAAGCCGGGGCGGACCGCTAGTATTATAATAAGTTCCTCATACCTAAAAAATGCATAAATGACAGCTTAGCCATTCTTCTTAATATGTTCCCATTTTTTAACAATTATTTTTATTCTCGCTGTTTAAATTATTTCTGCGATATTACGTATTAACTATTAAGTAAATCACATCTTTTTCCGGGTTAATTACTTGCTTGCTATTCAGATGTTATTCTTTAACAACAAACGCGGTCATTATTACTATAAACCTTTTACTAATCATTATGATACACCTATAAATGTTTTGAGGCTCTAAATCAGTTAAATTATAACGTACCTAATTATTCAATATTCTGTGAATCCATAACTACGACTTTCTCCTAATATAACACTGCCAATCGTTACAAGTACGATAATAGATTCTTAGAAATAGAATAAAAACAGACAACACTTTATTGTACAATGCACACATTTCTTATTAAATTCTTATTGTTTCTTATTAAATTTGTTAAACATTTTCTCAAGCCTTCCATAAAATACGATCAGATGCACACAGTACGCTACAGCCTTACTGTGTCACCATAAACACAACAATAGTTGCGATAAACTGCGCTTATAAATAATTGGTCTCCGATAAGTCTAATTAGGCGACGATAGAATCGTATCAAGAGGAAGTGAGATAGCGTGTAATTAATTTCTGAGGGATATGTGTTTTCTACTGAAAAGCGACGAGGTATGAAATAGTATTTTCTTGTGATTTTACGCGAGTTTTTTTAGAAATTAAAGATTTTAACGTAGCCACGCTCGCGACCACTGTGTGTAAAACGTTGGTATAATAATATAATGAATAAATCTCGTTTAAAATCCGGTAAAAAATTTAATTTCTTAAGAAATGACATGTCAAAATAATTGTGATCGAAACAAAATGGTGACGATGTTTAAAGACACGATGTGACTTTGGAAAAACTGGCTACGAATATTAGCAAATTTATCTAACACCTTTGTTAAAAGTTTATTTCGAAAATTGTGTTGAAATTCAGAAAATATTAATTAAAAATTGTATTTCTTTCTAATTGAAGGCATCGCATCTTGCTGGAGTGGGATTTGATATAATATCTGGTGTAAAGTGTGATTTTGAGGGTATTCTGATTTTTCTTGTCCTTAAAATTTATCGAAATGATTTTGTGTACAAACCGTTTATTGTTAAAGCATAGTAATAAAGCGTAATCTTCTAAAGCTTTAAGCATTTTTATCCTGATTACTTTCAACATAATATTACCGAATTAACATTAAAACCGATAATGTGAACTTAGTAAAAACATCTTCTTATTCATCAAGTAGTTGTTTGTTATCGTTTCTCGCAGGTATATAAACTCAAACTCAAACATTCATTTATTCAATTAGACTTCTATTTAGTAGCACTTTCGAATTGTCATTACATAAGTATAAGTGCATATTATGTTATATAAATATTAGTTAAATTTAAAATATTGGCTACATTTCATTCTTGTACCACACGATCACAACCGACTCTAAACAAAATTAAAATGGCCATCGGTATAACGACAAGATAAAACGGTCTTAAATTAAATAATCCGCCAATACAAGCAAATGGCACACACAATTATCCGTGTTAACCGACTCCGCAGAATAAAGATGCAATAAAACAGCATTGGGAACAACCATCAATTTTGCAAAGCAACATTCCGCCACAATATATGGGGCTATAAAAATGTTAATACCAATGTAACTGCACATTTCTTGTGTCTGCAATTTGCCACGTTTAAAAACGAAAAATTTACAATAACTGACGCGTCGGTGGGGAGATGTAGCGGATATATCCAAGCAGTATAATATAGAAATCATTCTGTATATCTGTAAAGACGAAGTATTTTATTGTGGTTTCAAGATTTAGTAGTTTTAGTAATTTTTTTATCTTAATTATATATGAAATCGACAATAAAAATTCTCATATTTGAAGGTTAATATTATAGCTCCACAAACACATTTTGAACTTGTACTTACATTTATTTTATTTCTTAATTAGGAAAGTAATTACTTTCTCTTATTGATGATGATAAATTTTTGGGACATTGAAAGATCAAAAAGAAAAAAAATATGAATAAGTAAATATATTTTTCCGCTTTCGCTTATGACTTACATCTTATTTTGCTAGCGAAATGTTTCAGAAGCCAAACGCTATAGAAATGGGACATGCAAATAAAGCTTCGAGCTGTGCTAAACTACGACATGATATGAATTTTCTTTTATTGATTTTAAAATATCTAAGAAATAGTTTCTTTGGTTCTCTTATTTTTGGCGACTGAGCTTCTTATTCATTGAATCTTTCATCATCAATCAGCTTAATCTTTCATCATTAGTCACTAAAATTTATTTTGTTAACTTGCCAAATATTATTTTATATGGAATTTGTAAGGGAAGGCACTGCCTTCTGAGATACAGTTAAGTAATTACCTAGTTCAGAAGGCAGAGCAATATTGTAATGTTATATTTGAAGTTGCTAATATTTTTTTTTTTTATAATTAATTAAACTCATCAACTGAATATATTTTTTCATAATTCACCTACATAGTATACCCGTATATTATTATTTGTTTTAGTTTTAATTGCAATATATCAAAAAATTATGCAAGAGCCAAATTCATTATAATTTTAAAAAGATCAAATCTATCTATTGAAAAACTCTACAAATCCTTAATCATTGTACTTATAGTATTATGTATGTCTGTAATATTTGTTGAGATCTTTAAAACTACACAACGAATCTGGATGCATTTTTAGCTCAAACTTATTTGAATGCCAATTGATAGAATGTATCAAGAAGAAGGTGAATAACAATATACACAATAAAGTACACCAGGGTAAAGCAGGGGTCGATCGCTAGTTTTCACTAAAAAAGCTCTAGTAATTCCATTTTTCCAGCATATCGCGAAGGATTAAAGCGTGTAAATCCTACCTCCCGATAGGTTATTTGACTTAAACGGTCTCTGTATCGGGGGACGCTGCCAAAACTGGCATCGACACTGCATGTGCCAATTTTTCCTTAAACCAAGGCTATACCGGACCAGTTACTATCTTGTTGCGTAAGGTTTACGCGTAAAGCCTCTCTATTAAAATGTATAAAGGGATAAATAGCTTATTAGAGAAATGATCCTATGAAGTAAGGTCTTGGATAAAGAAAGCATGCTTATAAAAATTATCTAGGTTGACTGGTATACATGCTTCTGATATTAGCAATTCTTCCGTCTTGTAAATAGATATTAGAGACGATCGTCATTTATACAAAAAGAAACCTGCACGGTAAAAATGCTCACACTAAAATATGTACTTGTAGTAAAGATAGTTTTTTAGAAACAGACAAATTGTTTATACGTTCATATGTTCAAAATATTTTTTTTTAAATATACACAAGACATTTTTTATGTAATAAGCGGTTTTAACATGTTTGAAAAAGTAAAATACATATTGGTTGCTACATCAGCTCGACCTTTTTACGAACATCATCGAATGTTGAGTCATTTACCAAGTTCTAGGGATCAGCCTTCAAACCCTCCACGTATCGAAATGATATATAATCGTTTTCGTATTACAATACAGCCCCCCTAGCCAAGTGGCTTTCTGTTAGCGTGACGTAAGCTGTAGATAAACGTATCTACAGCTTACGTCAATCTCATACATTCGTAGACCGTAGTCTACTATTGAACGCTACGCTAGCAGAAAGCCACTTGGCTAGGGGGGCTGATTTATTATATTTTATCGCGATACCTTCAGTGGTAAAGCAGGTGAGAGACTTTAAGAATGACACGCTCGACCACCTATCTCACCATAAAAATTTCTGTCAATTTTACTGTAATAAAACAGATTAAATCTTAATCTAATTTCATCACGTAATAATAAACTATTAAAAAACGTATTAATTCTTCTACTATCTCTGACCAAAATCTATGGAATAAGAAAAAAATCTAGCCGACTGATAACTTGGTCATTAGCGATAATTGAGTTGCTCAGATCAGCGAGAGATAGCGCATACTTCGCGGATTTATTTCCTCCGTTTATTCTCTATTTATTACTATTTGGAGTTTAAATACATATTAATCTATGTCATTATCTAGTTGATAAACGATTTGGAGTCTTCGACACTTGGAGAAATCATAGTTATATAGTGATTTATTTGTTTTATAGGTAATCAATATCTGGTAAAGACGAACCTACAGGAACAATATTAAAATGCATCTCTGAAGCTGCTGCACAAATTCATGGCATATAGATGAAAAAATCTATTTATTATTTAAAAAAAAAGCTTCATCAAAATATGTAGAAGAGACAGAATAAAAAAAAATTGCCAAAAATAAAAACTCCCACTCTTTTTTGTGCGTTACCCTTAATGTCGATTTATGAATGTTCTACTGTATTTAAATACGTGTATTGTAATATAAATACCTTGAGATGATATCAAAATAGCTTTAAGACAAATATTATGTAACACGATCACACTACAATCATATAGGACAATATTATCTGTTAAAGAATACAATAGCAACTCGTGGGGTGGTCAGGAACAAAATATACATACAGATTATACCGAACCGGTGTTGCTATACAAAATAATTTATTTTTACATTAATTTTAAATGCCAAAAATGTGAGATCTTTATCAGTGCTAAGTAGGTAGCAATTTAGTTAGTAAAAACTATATAAATATTTTATGTCGAATGCAATTTATTCCAAGTAATTTTTAAACATTTTTTTCCGACGTTTTAATCCTAATTAAAAATTCAAAAGTTCATGAAAATACTGCTAAATATAAATTAGCTTAAATTTATTTTCGTGGTAGGTAGTAACTGAATTTTATTTTTATATGAAGTTAAAAATTATCTCTCTTTGTAAAGAATGTTTGAAAAAACGGATTACTGTGTAAATTATCATTTTATGTATTTATTTTGAGTACAGACTGACGTACCTATTTTTTATAAACCTTAGATTATAAGTAAGTTGCTTAGTTGATAATAATTTATAAAGTAGATTTGAGATGACGTACAAGTACGTAATTTTTTCATTTATTTTTGAGTTTATATCTAAGTTTATATCTAACAAAAATGTTTGTAGGTATTTAAATACATTTAGAAAATGCAAAAACATGCGATTATTCATTAAATTTTCCAGATTTTTTATCTATTTTAAAACCTACTATTTTACATATTAAAATTATTAATGATTAATTTTAATTATTTTTTTGCTTTTTTATGAACCGTGTCCTAGACACTGCAAGCGACACGCAAGCGACAGAACCCAGTAAATCACTCCCATGGTACGGGGGCCGCTTTGGGTGGGCGCGCGTTGCCAACATTTGTCAAACCGCGGCCGCTACCACGATACGCTCCTTTGTGTGTGAGATTCGTATCGAACAATGGACACCACTGTTTAACACATTACTTATGGTGTTCATTCTGGGTATCGGGTAACGATTAAATTTCTTTTCACTCCGGTTGTGTCACTGTTTATTTACTTACAACTTAACCTGGATCAAAAAATGAAGGACGAATGGTGATATTTTTATCGTTTATTTATCTATTTGGTATTGGTAAAGAGCAACAAGTAAGATAAGGCAAATCTAAAAGTTTGTTCTGAGTTTACCTTGTGGTTTTTCCCCTTGTTCGAATCCCGAGTATTATACTGGAAAAATGGGGTTAATTTTTCCAATCAGTCCAGACTAAGTAAACTGTAAATTTACTACCTATATGAATCTAATATATTCTGTTAAAACATGAATTCTTCTTTATTAATATGACTAATGAATTAAGAATTTCATTAATAATGGAAAAGCACAAATTACAGAGCACTTTACAAAATATTATCAGCGAGCTTGTGAAAAATTACTGGCAACAAATTATATATATTGAGTTCTTTCAAAAAAGTTAAAAGTTCAAATTTAGAACCAAAATAAAATTCCTACCAGCCAGCACCAGCAATTTGACAGATAAAGAAAATATTAATAATCTGTGCACACGGATACGGAAAAAAAAATAAACAAGATTGTACAAACACAACATCTATATCGTCAGTCACGAATCTTGTTTAAAGTAATAGTATCGCGTCGCGATAGTGCTCGGCCATTTTTCTTGTACACAACAAAGGATGTAATCGGCTGTGTATGCGACCCCGGGGTGCGGGACGAGGGGCGAGCGGGAGCGGATTATCTGTGTATTTAATAATTAATATTAATGTATTAAAATTTTTAATATTAAGAAAATAGTGAAATTGAACTCATTTGTAGGTGTTTGCAGCGTGCAACCTTAGGACCAGGTCGTCTATTGTATGTAGTTTTTTTTTTGTTTTTAGAAAGTTTTATGTAATGACTCAGTAAAGCATATTTGGATACCGGAAATACTATACTAAGATATAATTAGACAGTCGCATGTTTTATCAGGCTATATTTTATTAAGCTAATGAATAGAGCCTATAGACATAGAGTTTTCACATAAAGAAATGTTTCATTTTCACCTGCAAAATAACAAGAAACGAAGCAAGGAATTCAAAATTTTAATTCTACTAGGTTTAAACATGTATATTATGTGCTGTGTGATATGTCAAACTTAAATCAATCGTCCTAATATTTCCTACTTCAATGTAGAATTGTTGCGAAAATGTAGGAAATCGGTGTTATTCGCGATAAAATCGCTCATCGCTTACCACTTACGCGGGTCGCAGTGGGCGACGTCACCTCCGCCCTCTATCGGCGTTAAATGATTCACGCCGCGATACCTCCGAGTTATCATTTATTCTAAATTCATTAACAGTTGACACATGCATAGATTAACAATACAATGATATCATGTGTTTGACGCGTTCTTTGTTAAAATGTACGCGTCTGACTCCTTGAAAAAAGGTAAAGTAGAGTAGGTACCTATTATGATAGTTGTATTGAAGATTTGAGCGTTTAAGTATGGATGTCAAGATGGTGGCTTTCAGTTGAAAATATAGAAAGGATTTAGAGGAAAAAAAACGACACCAAAACACATAACCACTTGTGTAAGATGATAATGTCCATTATGTTATTTATATGTATAATGTAATGAAATAAAAAATGTAATTAATGTATTTTTTTTGTTTTTTTTTTTATTAATGTTAGTCATATTGTAATTTTACGGTATCTAGTCTTTTGCAAACTCGCAAACAACCGTATCTTAAACACATACTCCTTTTCGAACACTCACATAATAAATTATCGAGCAAATATTGTCCCATGCCCCATTACTCCAATAAAGGCTTGACCAATTCGACCCACGGTTCTTTATAATGTGACGGGTAAAATAATTAAAATAAACAGGTTACTTGTAGATGGCTATCTCACGCGCGCTCACGACTCACTTATGCATAATAATAACTCAATAAATCCAATTTATTAATTGCGACTGAATAATGTTACACCTGTTTTATGTAGTTGCTACTACGTCTGGGTAGTTTTATTGGTTTTTCTAAATTTTAAGGGCTTATCCAAAAGGGGCTAATTCACTAAAAACAATAAAAATGCGTTCAACCCTTCTTGAATTAGAAGTAGAGTTACAGTTATAGTTAACAGGACTTTCTTTCATAGTTACAGTCAAACTAGAAGCTCGCGGATTTGCTACCATGTGTAAAAAATACTGTAAAATTCCAAATTATTATTGTGCAAAAAAGTTTAGATAAAAAAAGTTAAACAGTTGTTTGACTGACTCAAAAAATGACCTCGGTAAAAACTAAAATGCTACTGTTGCTTCACTATTGACATCGTATAATCTCTTTAATTTTTATACGATTTCCATCGATATCTTTATTAATATTTTAAGGATGGTTGACTCATTTAATTGTTTCTACAATTTTACTACCTATGTACGGGACGGTATCCCGGAAAATTATTTGACCAGACCAAATCTTTATGCCTAATTGACATAAGATATAGTTATTCATAGTTTTGATCCTGTTAACGCAACTAAGATTACAAAGAGGTAATTTCACGCTCTACTCGTTTAAAAAAAATGAATAAATTACCTTCACGGGATCACGGGTGGCTGAGTTGGTCAAGCGTCCGCCCCGGATTGGCGTGAAAGGATGAGGCTTCGAGTCCCGCCGTCGATTTTTTCTATTCTTTATACATTTATATTTATAAAGCATTTGAATGCCATAAAACCATAAAATATCAAATTAAATTACCTTCTTTAATTGGTGTCATAATTGAAAGTCTTTTAGGGGTACATTCGGGGAACAATCTAGAGCACAACCTGCCTTCAATATTGTACCCTTATACAATATTGGTGGCAGGTTGTGCCCTAGATTGAGTATCTGTCGTATGGTTCAAGGAATCCAGCGAGCTATCGAGTCACCAATTTCGCAAAAACTACACAACGGATCGCGCTGTGCTGATCGCTGATAGGGTTGGGTACGGTGCGCAAAACAGCTTGCGTACAGATTGGCATTAATTGTTTATTTAATTAATTTGAATTAAAATTGATGTGTTCTTTAAGTTATTTATAGGAAATAGTGGTTACTGTTAATAGTGGTACTTTATTAATTTTACAATAGTTATTTATTATAATATTTATAGCTTTTTATATTTATTTTATGAATAACGATAAGTTTGTTACAAAAATGGTAGTTAATGGTAGTTAAACTTTGGCCTTGATTTTTCAATTTTTGTTTAATTTAATGCATGTGATTATTAGCAAAAGCAATTCAAATTTTCTCGCATCTCGATAGAATTTCCTACATTACATTAACAATTAAAAACACTTACAAACCAAACACCGCAACAATCAAACCGTAAATATAAAGCATTTCACACAATCTTGATAAACTTTTTTTGCTGGCTCTCCACACACGCGCGTATCGTACCATCTAATATTATTCTGGGAACGGCCTTAATAAGTCACTACAGAATGTTATCTATTCCATTTTATCAGTGAAGCTGATAACGATCGCCATCCAATTAGCCCCACAATGCAATATGGGCCGTCTCTGTTATGACGAGCTTGATTATATTTTGTTATTCTTGAATATTACAATGTTTGACAGCACTTTTAAACTGTCATCTATCTATATGTATAACAATGACATACTTCTCGTGACGTCACAAGTTGAGAACGAGTTTATCGTCTTTTTGTGTTGTCTAATGTTGTTTCCTGCAGAATGTTTCAATGGAAAAATTTAAAAGATTAAGCTATACTCTGTATGCACGAAGACTGAACAATGTAAGTACATAGTTGAAATCAATTTTCACTTCATTGGTAGGTGAATAAAAGCTTTCGACTACAATCTAGTCTCAGTCTCAGTACAGTAGACTCTCAGTCTCTATGCCAAATTTGATCTAAAGCATTACAATCACTTAAAAAACCATTAATTTATTCTCACAAGTTCTGACGTACTGGCCATTTTTGTCCCCGATTTTTGACAATTGACTATTCAAAACTTTTTACCTTTTTGGCTGCAGACTACAGTTGAATCCCAAAAGGCGAAGGAAAATTCCTAAGTGAGATTTTAGTTAGTTGAAAAGTTGACCAAAAAGAAGAAATGTAATAATGTTTAGCGAATAAACTAAACTATTTTATGATAGGTACCTACATTCAATTAGACAATTTATTCATCGTTTAAAACGAATATATAGAGTTATAAGATTCCTTTTTCTCCATTATATACCTACAGTCCCTTCAAAGCAGATTCGCAAGCAAGCCCACATATGATTTCCACTATCTCACAACTTTCCTATAAGATTAAAACGGGTTCTTATCAATTGCTTTCTCCTAATAAATTGTACTGATAAGATTATCCTCACTCTCGATTTTGTTCATACATAATATATCTTATGTAACTATTGTATTGGTATTACGATATTATATATAGAAGTTATTTTATTGAAGTTTCGTAAAATAAGAGTATTGTAATTCATTTTATTAAGAACGCTTTTTATGCGATACCTACTAAGTTTTTTTGTATACATTTTTGTCATAAAACATACACATAATATAGGTACCTAAATTCGCCAGGATGTATCACATAGTAATAAAAAAGTTATAAGATATAAGCGTTACATATACGGATTAAAAATTATTAAACATGCGGCTCGCTCTATTTTTCCTAACACTTCTCAGGAAGCTTTCTACTACTGCTGTCTACCTACTGGGGTAATTTTCATAATCAGTCTAGTAATATCGAAGTTTATTTGATACAAACGCTTTATAACAATCTAAAAATATGTAACGTAACTTATACTCACAATTGATGTTATATCTATTCCTAAATTGTATTTTAAACCGCATCCGCGTAACATTTTATCAAGATTTTTTGTTCATACTTCATTTTCTTTACCAAATCGACTTACGGTTTATTTAATTAAAATCTAAACCTACAATACATCGTTACCATACAATGGCCTGAATAGCAAACGGAATGAGTTGTTGATTATATCTCTTATCTAGCAGATACGATCTCGGCCTATCTGATAAGCTGTATAAGCTCAGGAAATAGCATTATACAGTACTCCAAAACTAATAATGCGCATGCAAATCTTCGTAATTGTCGTATTTCCAAAATGTATTTCATTTGGCTAAACAAATTTTACTAAATTATGCAAGAAGAAAATGCATTTCACCACTCTACATATCGTCTTCGGACGCTCCGAGCATATGACAGTTACCGAACTTTGACGAAGATTTCTATGCGCATTATCACTTTTGGAGTACTGTACGTGACTATTCATAAATATCTGTGTATTAAACCTCGTGATAGTGTTTGTTACCAAAGTTATCTAAACGGCTCCACAGTATTTTTGGAAATGTGTGTATTTGGCAGGTCTGAAATAGGTCCGTTTTTAGCTTATTCAGGTCCGAAAGATGATGAAGACGATGAAGACAGGAAGTCTTTGCGTGAGTTTAAAATAGTAATTTTGGTACAAATTTCTTCAGTTTTCTTTCATAAGATCAATAACCTGACGAAAAAAATTGCAATAAAAATAAGCGAAATTGGTCCGACTGTTCTGAATGTTTCAGAAATTTCATATAATATTATAGTGATAGATAGTGGGCCATCTTCTTGTACGTGTTTTATGATGCACGTATTTTTTTTTAAAGTCTTTTCTTCAAGAAAATCACAGGATTAAGAAATGTATCTGCATCACATGTTGTCTTCGTTAGGTACGCAGATTTGTAAAATTTATGTTTCATAATGATATCACAGTATTACAGTATTATCACAGTATTACAATATTATTTCCTAATATAAAACGGCACAAACTAAACATACTGTGATGATATGCAGTGGACTGTGGAACGCATGAGAGTCATTAGAGTAAGAAGGTCACATTTTGAGCACTGATTAAAGCACTACGCAGGTACAATAATATATTTATAATTTAAAATTTGTTCGCACACATGTATGCGACAATTGAAGCAGGTTTTAATAAATTATCATACACAGACAGATGAAACCTTAATTACATGATCTCTGTCTTACTTACAAATAGATAAGCATGCAAAACTACGAGGTGCTTATTGCGTTATAACCAAGATACCTACTACCAGATACTTACATAACGAAAATTAAGAAAAATGCTCTTAATCACGGCATTACAAAATACGTCATAAAAATACCATATAACCATCAAAATAAATCAAATCATAAAACATCAAACAATTACTACAAAACACTAATCCCCAAAACAACGTTAAAATCCTAACCCAGGTACAAGTCCCTGCGTCACATTAAGAATCCATTAGTTCGATATTATTAATTCCTTATCAATGGCTTATCATTTTGTGTACAGCCTGATTTATGCTGGGATATTATCTTTGGTAGATGTAGGTGGCGCCACTCGTATCGCTTTCTTACGAATTTCAAATTTTGATATGGATTCCTATATACGGCGGGAGCTGGTAGCTTTTAGAATTATCTCGGCGGCTTTGCTTGACTATTCGAGTTCTAACAATCTTTGTTGTGGATAAGCATAAGAATTCCTTCTAATTGTAGCTATGCTGTCTTTATTAATTGTGATACGATACATATTTCGATTTGAAATACGAATGTTTATGTGCAACGTATGTTTCAAAAATTTGCGAGGCTGGTCGATGTAGAGTTTGCTACGAAGTTTGCTGAATGTGTTTTTTTTTTCGTTGGAAATTAATAAATTTGTTGTGTGATATAATGTGTGTATTAAGTCTTAACACATACATAATATTTACGAAATTATTATGTACACATCAAAATTGTAGAAATAAGCAATTTAGTAGACGTATGCTATGCGCTATTTTTCAAAACGACACAAACTAACTAAACAACACCGCATTTTTCCACTAGCATACCTTATCAACACATCATTGCGAGCAGCATAGAGGTAAAAAGCGATTAAATATTTCGAGCTAGATCCCTTAAAGTGATATGTAGAGATGGAAAAGTTAAGTACTGCACAGCACGCTAGATGTAGATTCGATCTGCACCTGCGTAGCATCTCTATCGCTGGCACGGATTCGCTTCGCTTCGCGAATGTTTTTGTTTGAAGAGTGGTTGGTGTGTATGTTATAGGGTGTGTGTGTAGAAATTAAAAATGTGTATATTGTTGTTGTATTATAAACGCGCTAGTCGTTCGATCAAACAGCGTTTGATGGAATTTACGTTGCTTCGTTTTTTGACCGACGTCAAGGGAGTCACTGTCTCATAAAAATATAAAATACTATAGTATACTTATCCTATAACTAAATCCAATTATAAATATTACAAAACCTATAAGTAGTTAATCTTAAATAAAACCTACAACTGCAATTTTATTCGTTATCGACTCGATAATCGATTTCAACTGACAATTTTGACAGCTACAATCGATTTAACTTATCGAGAAATCGTTATGATTTATCTGATGTGAACAGGTCAGATTTTATAAATAATGGCGTAATATTGTATTGGAGGAACTTTTGAAATAAGTATAACAAATAATTTTAAAGGTTACTTTGGTTACTTGTTTTTTATTATCTGTTAAAGTCAGTTTGTTGGCTCAGAGTATATTTTAATTGTATGGGTTATTTGGCTACTGGACCCACTAAAAAGTTGATCACTATTTAAAAGGTTTTAGGTACATCATCATCAGATTTCAATTGTTACATCACTTCCATAAAGCTAGGCTGGGCTGGAAGTCAATAAATGTATTATTAATTAATTAATTTATTTATTTAAATAGTTAATTATAATATAGAGCACTTAATTATAAATACTTATAGTTAATTATAAATACTAATTTACTTAAAAACTACACCCTTATTAAATCACACCATCAAAACAAAAGTTGATAAATAATTAAGTTATTATTAAGTTAGTTTATAAATTAAACTTAAACTTAACGACGTATAAATTCAAATACAATCTATTCAAATAAGCAGTTTCTTGAACATCCATTCCATCTGTAAATGTACACAAATCTCGAATGTACTCATGATATATCGATTACAATAAATCAAATTGTCAAGAAACTCGATACTCAGCATCGATTAGATCAATGCAACACCGCTGATCGTTAGTCGCGCTAAATCGATTCACTGTTCCATATTTGTCGATTATTCTTCTCGATTATTCGTACTGAGGCAAGATTATCATTGGAGAGCTTGTTTTTTTTGTAAAGACAAAAAATTTATCATATATCTCATTAGAAAATGGCCTTTGTATATGTAGCGCTTAATTTTATATTTCCCTAGCCATTTATAAACTTTTTTGTAAAAAGTTCATTTTTTGTAGCTAATAAATATTATTATTTATTATGGTGGTTAGGACCAAAATAAGTGCAAAACTTTAGAACGTTTTATTATCTGTATCTACGGTTTAGAAATAAACAATGAAACCACAATGAAACGTTCGTGTTGATTTTGACATAGCATTTCATGGACCATGGTAGATGGAACTGATATACGCATATAGAATTATCTGTTTTATCTCAATCTGAACCATATTTTAAAATAATAGAACACTGTACACGGATGATAGATAAATAATTGTGAAATACACATACCTATTCTAATAATAATTACAATTTTACGCAAATTATAGTTAAGTTTGTTTTACATGTAGCTGGCTCTACCTTCTTGATAAAGTACCTAACTCTATAATATATAAATATACAGGATGTACAAATTAGCGCTAATAAAGATCTCTGTAACAAGCAATTAAAAAAAGATTCGGTATTCAAAGAAATGGAAAGCCACCATCAACGTAATGAAAATTTCGCATTACAAATTCCATTACGTCTCAAAGCCACTATCAAATATCGCCCAGTAGATACGACTTTTATGGCAACCAGCTTTTTTATTTGACATTTTATACAAGTTTATTCAAACACTGCGATACGATCGCTGACGTTATCTTTCAATGCAACGTTACCGCGAGCTTGGAGCCGATAGGATCTCGGGGCAGCCATTGCTAGTTAAACCAACCTGATAAGGGATCGCCTCTGTCTGTGTGAGTGTCTGTACACACTCTCGGCTGTGTGCGGGGAGGGGCGCCCGTACGCCAGTCGCCAACCAGCCAGTCACTCAATTTACGCGGCAAAAGAATGACGTCGGAGACGAAAACTGGTTGTGCTCTGAAAAAAGTAAAAATCTCAAGTGTGTGATATTTTGACGTTTGTGATGTTATTGTGGTTGCGGTATTTGAAACAGCTGGAGCTGGCCTGCGCGAGTGTGGCCGAGCTGCCGCCAGGCGGCGCTCGAGACGTCAAAACAATGTGTATGAGCGAATTTTCTTGTTTACAAGCTAATGCTTATTTTTTATCGTAATTTCTAATTGGATATTTATATTGTTCTATAATTATTTACACAGTCCTTTAAAGTATGCATGATTTTAAGTCAAGTTTATGACGCATCGCTTATCGCATCTGATTAGCAAATATTTTTAACTTCAAACTTTCAGATTTCCCACAGTTAACTTAAAAGATAACTGACATGTTTTCAATTACAATGTTTTATTATACGCCGTACAGTTCACGTATCTCAAGTTGAGATCGACACAAACTTTCTTCGTTATCTGTACCATATCAATTAAATATTAAATGTTTAAATTACACGATAAATATCCTATTTTATCACTTATTAAATAATATATTAACACGAACCAACATACCATTGATCTGCAGATAAGCTTTATTCCACATTACATAAAATAAATGTGTTTCACCGCACATAATCTATTGATACATATCTACATATTTTTAATCTGCTCACAGATAAAATATTTATAGTGGACGACATGACTGACAAGCGCGAATTACAACATCCATTTGAAATTCCCGCCGCGTGGGGCTCGTTACCTATTTTGACAGATGTCAATGTCAAACCTTTTTAAGCTTCGAGTTTCAGTCAGTATTCTTTTGCAACGGTTATGACGAATTTGTCTTTTTTGTATGTATGTACATTGTGGAAGAAAGAAAATAGAGATTGAGTTGTTAAAGGAAATATGTATTGCAAATATGTAGTATACAATAGTAATGGTTGCTGAACTTATGTCTCATAGCATATTAATTAAATGCATTATTCATTGTATTACTTTGATTGTTTTAACATTATAATACATGTTTTTAGGAAGTTTACATCTGTGTAGATATTACAAATATTATTTTTTATACATTTTATAGGTACATGAAAATAACGACTGATTTCGTAATTTTACTAGAAAAAAAAAGTAAAAAACTACTCCATCCACAGACCAAAAATTCCATTCGTAGCTAGTCTGTGCGATAAAAAATGACGTGTGCGAGTGAATGGGGTCTCGGCTCCCGATCGGCTGATAACAGGAACAGGGGGGGGAGGGTGGCGTTATCTCGCACGAGATTCCACGTTCATTATCAGCGCCGTAGGGTGTATCATTGTTTGCTATGCGGGTAAAAACTTCCGTAAGACAATGTTCGAATGTGATGAATTTCAATGGATAGGCGGGTGATAAGTGTTCGAAATTTAAATTGACACGTTTTGATTTTTTATTTTTTTGTTATGTGCCAGTTATTTTTTTTTTATAGACGAACGCTGGCTACCAAGAATCACGCACAAATAAATTTAATAATCTTTAGTCGTAACATCGCCAATAAATCCAAACAGAAATCAACCAGGCATAATAAAATAATAAAACAAACAAAAAAAAGCTTTCCAACGCATTGTATTCACATAAATATAAAAAACGTTAGCAATATTTATTTTCGGACGTCAACTTTATACATACAAAAAAATCTTGAGATCCTTGATAACGCTAAAGCATTGCGCTCGCGATACGAACTAGTGATAAGAGCTTCGATTCCCGCTGATGTTTCCTTTCGATAACCACGTGTTTTGGGAATACACCCTGTATAGTGAACAATAGAATTACACTTTTAATATACCTATGTTTAAAAGTTTATCGAGAAAAACTTAATAAGTTTCGATTGCCGTTGAATTTACGGCTTGGTAAACACGTGTTTTGGGAATACACCCTGTATAGTGAACAATAGAATTACACTGTTTTAATACCTATGTTAAATTTAAAGGTATGTCTTAAAGTTTATCAAGATACCTAATGGTTAAAAACTTAAAAAGTTTGTATTCCCGTTGAATTTACCTACCGCTTGGTAACCACGTGTTTTGGGAATCCACGAACAATTTCACTGTTTTAATGGACCTATTATTATTATTATTTTTATTTTTTTTAAATTGTATGAAGGTGTCTAAAAGTTTATCAAGATACCTAATGGATTTGAGACTTGAGAGCTTTGATTCTAAGTTACTGGTGGAAACGTGTTTTGGGAATCCATCCTGTATATGGACAATAGAATTACATTGTTTTAATGTTTATAGCTACAGGTACAAATGTCTAAAATTTCATTGAAATATGAAATAATGTTTTAAAATTAAAATGACATACAATAGCATATTAGTGTAAATAAAAACAAGAAGGTGGGAAAAAAAATTTAGACCTTTTTTGTGTTGCATGTTAATTTAAGCTTTTTTTATCTGAGTATCTTTACATAAATTATTTAAAACTTTATCTTACTTCGTAGATAAGAGTTGGGCAAACATTTTTTTATAATACTCAATAATAACATTACCTACTACCGTAAGTCCGTAAACATGTTATTTGATATTACATTACATTAAATGCGTGTGAAATATAGTGATTCTGAAAACATTTATAATTTACTAGCTTACCGCCCGCGGCTTCGCCTGCTTTGTATAAAACCTAATAAATTATATACTAAAACCTTCCTCTTGAATCACTCTATCTATTAAAAAAACCGCATCAAAATCCGTTGCGTAGTTTTAAAGATTTAAGCATACAAAGGGACATAGGGACATAGAGACAGAGAAAGCGACTTTGTTTTATACTAGGTATGTAGTTAGTGATATTAAATTTTACCCTCCTATTTAATTTTACTCCACATCATATTTTATTCTCAAACTAGCAAAGATTCGCCTATTGAAAGTACATACATAAATATTTTATTAATCATTGGAATTTTACTTATTCCATACAACTTTACCTAAATACGCCACAGTTTTAAACCTGCATCTACTATGTACAATGTACATTGTACATAATACGCGTAAATACTTTATATACTATTTTATTATTATCTGTGGTAATATTATAAAACCACTAAGTTAAAAACAACTGCCACAACCATGTAACACTAAGATATTACAACATTACTTAAATGTGACTTAGGTACCTAAATTACACGTGAATTTTATCGCAAAAGATTAAGCAAGTTAATATATGTACCGGTAGAGCCAAGGACAGTTTAAAAGATAGATCGACTGGTTTATTGACTCAAATATAGATAAAAAATTTAATCAAACAAGTAAGTAGGCAACTTTATAATCTAAAGAATCCAAAAAAACTGAGAAATATATTTTTTACATCCTGTAGGTAGGTACACTAAGTAACTTTGATAATAGAGATTAATTAAAATCTGTCTGTAGTTTTATCACAGATAATATAACATTTTATGAATATTTTTTCTTGATCTAATCACTTTTATATAATACTATTATACTAGCAGTCCGCCCCGGCTTCGCCCGTGGTACCTACATATTTCCGTTTTCTCTACATAAGAACCATCCTCGTACTTCAAGGAATATAATAAAAAAAGAATTAACGAAATCGGTTCAGCCTTTCTCAAGTTATGCGCTTACCAACACATTTTGGGATTCATTTTTATATTTTAGACTAGCTGAGCCCCGCGGTTTCATCCACGTGGCTCAGCAGGAGCTGTACAGGAGTTGGTCTTAGCGTGATGATATAATAGCGTGTGATGCCTATAGCCTTCCTCGATAAATGAACTATCTAACACCGAAAGAATTTTTCAAATCGGGCCAGTATCTAGTTCCCGAGATTAGCGCGTTCAAACAAACAAACAAACTCTTCAGCTTTGTAATATTAGTATAAAATGTTATAGGTTTTATTTAAGTATATAGAAGTTTCTATACATCAATATTTTTTCTTGATCTAAATCACTTTTATATGGTGTAAGTATAGTAGGTTCTCCTATTATTAAGACTGACAAATTTTTCTGAATATTTGTATAGGTACAGTTACAATGTAATAGATATCAAACTATGTAGTTTAACAAACGAAAGTATGTACTTTCGTTTGATAAATACGTAGGTAGTATAAAAGTTAGAAAAGCTAACGATTAAAAAAAAATAACAGACAAACATACGTTATTTAAAAAACGTAACGTCTAGAACATTCCTTCTTTTCATATATCTCCAAATACAAACATAATGAACCTTTTTCAACAACCTCTACATAAAACAGATAGACAACAATATTGTTATCTAATCTCAACGCACAGACGGAAATGGCAAACATTATTTTGATGGTAGATACGTTTAAGTAAATTGCGAAGGCGAATAATTAAAATTAACTGAATTTTAATTTAAATAGCTTTCGATAGTGATAGTGAAGACGTTACTGATAGACTGTAATTTATTTTAATTATTGTGAGTATGTATTGAGTGTTTCTTTATTTTAATATTACTGCGACATGTGGCTTCGTTTGTAGTACCTGACAAACTCAATGTTTATATTCGAGACTATAATCTATTCTATATCCAAAATTCATCCAAATCGGTTCAGCCACTCTTATAAAATATTCTTCTTCGCACTTACAATAGTTGCCAATGCTTATCCAAAGACTTCGTGTCTGTCTTTCCTCAGCCGATACATACCTACGGTTCATCATAGTAGATCATAATAATATTATCTTGTTAGATACTTTCCGAGCCTTACACGTTCCTGTTACTGTCATGGCATGATACGTTATAGTGGGTGGGTTCTTTAACATGATATAGATATTAGATACCTATATAAAACATCGATTGACTTTTCTTAATAAAAAGTATTGGTACTACTGAATTACCAACACAAAAATAAAAATAAAATATTCCAAGTGGGCCGGTCAGATCACGAATCTAATTGATTTGTGATCGCGGGCGTGTCTAGCGAAAGGTTAGTTAGAGCTTTCGTCATTATTGTGACGTCATAGCTTTAGATTTCTATCTATTTCTCACGGAGAACTTAGTACAAAAGCCAAGTCAAGAAGTTATAAAGCTGTTTTGCTTCAATATGCAATTTTTTTTATAACTAGAATAATATATAAAAACTGATGGTAACTAATTACATAATTTGTGGAAAGAACTTAAATTTCATATCACAAACAGATTTATCATCTATACTAATATTATAAAGCTGAAGAGTTTGTTTGTTTGTATGTTTAAACGCGCTAATCTCAGGAACTACTGGTCTGATTTGAAAAATTCTTTCGGTGTTGGATAGCCTATTTATCGAGGAAGGCTATTGGCTATAAAATATCATCACGCTAAGACGAACAGGAGCGAAGCAATGAGGGTGAAACCGCAGGAAACAGCTAGGTTATTTATAAAAAAGCCAAATTAAATACCATAAAAGCGACGGAATAACCCCATTTTGTCTACAAAATTTAGAAAACCGCAAAAAATTCAAGCATTTTTAACATCAAACATAATTATTTGGGGAGATGTAACAGATCGAGGCTTTGAAAAAGTTCTTAAAGAGATCTGTAACGATAGCCAAAGATTTGAGATTCAAGACGAGAGATTACTTATCTGTTTTTTCTTTGTGTTAGGTCACAGAGAATCTCTTGATCTAATGGTAGTATACTTTAAAATGAGAGTTGTAGGGTTTGATTCCCTTTTACCAGAAAAAAAAAATATTTAAATACGAAATAAAACAATAACTTCGAACAAAGGATCCAGATATCAATATTATAATATTATAATCTAGTAGTTATATTATAATTTAAACTTAAATAAATTACGAGTTACGAGTCTTAAACGAGTTATTTCAAGATTAATAATAATCAATATATCTTATTTTTTTAATTACAATAGAGAAAAACACATTTGTCACTGACGTCCTTATTAAGAACTTTAATAAAAGTTATAATTAACATTAAATACACCATGATAAAGCATATTAACAATAGCAAATGGTTCGTTAGATATGCTATCAGCGAATTACATATACATAAAAATTCAAGCAACCCAAATAACTGTAAAATTTGTTATCTCCATGCGGGTCATATCGGAGTGATAAGAATATCCTTATTGGGGGGAAATTACATTTTAAAATGCCTTGTCTTAGGATACTGTATGAAATTCAGACAAATATAATAAATAAATAATAAATATTTTATTTATTTCTCCTCACAATTCCCAGTCACAAAATTAATCTACATGCATACAAAAAATTATAAACAATAAGCTGGAGTTGGAGGAGCTGGTGTCTGAAATGGGTTTTAACCGGTATCACAGATCACCAGGTCCCCGCCCTCGGAACCAAAAAACACTTACAAAAATAAGTTTCACATACATAATTCAAGAGTTTGTGCTTAGGTAGTGAGAACGACATAAGTTTATTGTTATTTAAAATTTAAAAACAAAAAAAAAAAAAAATGGGTGTTAGAAGCATATTGCCAAAGTAGAGATAGAATAATATTAGACTGTAATGGACCGCCTGAGTGACCTTTTTTATGGAATACCTATGCTAGTATGTACCACAACAATTACACAAAAATATAGGTAATGGGCCTTAGACAAAGTAACAATTACAAAACGATAGCGAAGTTAGAAATCGCAAAAATGTATGGGATTGACATACGCCGCGTTAGATCACGTGGTCTATCTAATGTCAATCCCATACATTTTTGCGATTTCTAACTTCGTTATCGTTTTGTAATTGTTACTTTGTCTAAGGGCCCAGCATTCAAGTTTAAAAATGACAAAAACATACATTTTATTCAGTAGAAATATTTTTCAAAAAAAAAAAATGTTTTCAAGTGGTGTTTATGGCATATAAAACGTTTTATTACTTTAAAAGCTTTTATTTCGTCTGTGAGCTTTCAAATTATTTTCAATTAATACAAATAATCGAAATTATGCTTAATTTCTAGCCAATTTAAAATCAGTACAACCTAAACTACTCTTTTTGTTTAATTACTCAAAGTACAAGCAATATACTGACAAAGTCAATACAAATCCTTAAAAAACACAATTTCAAGGTTTATGCGTAGTTAGTAAACCAATAAAATATACTTATATACTTATCAAATCACCTGCCAAGTTATACCATTACGAAGTTGTTAATATTGGGACATAAATTGCTCAGATTTATTGCGGTTTTTATATTTGTACCGTAAATTTGATATTTACATAGCTTAAAATTCAAATCTGCCACCTGAGTAGCTGAGAAATTTGTTAAACAAGAGTTTGGTGAAAATGACAAATTGATGCATAGAGCATTTTAAGTATCACTTATATTAATTAGTACATGAGATGGATTCGAACAAAGAAATGATTAAGCTACACAACATGTTATACGTTATTTCAGCGGTCTCACTAATTAAATATTACTTATTCAACTAAAAGATTGAATGTCCAATCCAAAAAATGATCCTAATTTGATTATTAATTTAGCATTGCAACGTATTCTCTAGATTTTACTATAAAATCTTAACTCGGGATAAGATATTACATAAAACACATTTCCACAAAAATAATATAAAAAATGTTCTTTTATTTGTGTCACGCATTATACAGTTTTATAAATGTCTTTCGGCTGAGCAATTTTGTTTATATCGCACAAGATTTATACGCGATAACCATCGAATCTTGTTTTAACTCAGATATAGTGCTTTGGATTCGTTATTTGATGGCCGTGGTTTATTGGCCAAATATTTTAAGGCTATTATGTATTTATCGTATTTTTACATCTGGCAGGGCAGCACTATGTAACTTAAGAAAAGTGAAACTTCAAAGAAAAATCGCTTGTCAGGAAACATGCATGAATAATATTTGTTTCTATAATACTTGAACTCGCATTTTAATAACGTTCTTTACTAAAATAATAACAAACCATATTTTTATATCTTACCTTTCTTTACAACTTTTTGTATTAACTTTGACTTATGCTACGAATAAAAATGTTTGTAGGATTTGTTTTCGTCATATTACAAATAATTATAATTTATATGCAACACCTTTGAAACACATTCAAAACAACCAAAATCGATTTTTTTATTTCAAAAATCAACAGAAAACAACGCAATCAATTGTATAATGTAAGTGACAATTGTGGCCGTGGGCGCAGTCACGATGCGATCGGCGATGCGCTAACAAGGCTAGGTGCAGACAAGCGATCCGATCTGTTGCCAATTTGTAAGTGTGTCCGCGCCCGATTTATTGCCCACGCGAACTAGTTGACGCATAGCGGCGTGAATAGGTGGCCTTAGAGTTACATGCCCAGTGAAAACTTGGCTGTATGGATAGATCCTTTGCCTGGTTGTCTTTGTGCATGTCAAAGTCATAATGTTTTTTTGACGTTGACAGTATTATTGAAAAATAGAATGTTTAGTGTTCTGATGGCAAATCATTTAAATTAAATCTACTTTTTTTTTTTTTTTTTTTTTGTATGGTGTTTCTCAATGTTAGCCAGAAGGGCTACTACATTTTAACGCGGACGCGGGGGTGAACTGAAGGTTCACCCTGGTAGCGACATGCACAAGGGCGTCCCCCCTTGACGGGGACCACGAACCTCGGCTTGAGCTGTCGCTTGAGTGGAGGAGGCCAGAAGGGCCCTAATCGGACGGGAATTAAATCTACACTACACAAGAATAATATCTACTGTTCTCGAGTTCTACTGCGAAAAGTTCTAGTGTATAAAAACTAAATAGTAATATCATTAGACTAAGCGGAAGGTTACAATTTACAAAGCTTAGAAAACGAATTAAAAACGATATCAGTTCTGAATAATATATTCTAGCTCAATAAAACATCGCGTGTTCGTGACACACCAAGCATACAGGGCGATCGTATAATTCAGTTTCGAATTGATTCGTCTGAATTGTCAAGATCCCAGGCGTTTCCTCAAAAATATTAACCGAGATAAATACAACACGTTATAGAGGCTAGCCAATTAAAGTGTGGATGGGTACACGCGCTCTGCTCACGCCTAGCGAAATATACTCGTTGGGTACATCACTAGATTCGATACCGCACGAACTAGGGGTGCGACGTGTCGATGGAATTGTTTTGTTTTATTGGTTTTGTGCCGGTGCTTGTAGGGTTAAAGGCAGTTTGTTTATAGTGTGATACATTAAGTTGGTAGTAGATTTCTATGGAATGATTTTAATAATGTTATAGGCATATGATAATGTTTACTAATATGTATAATCGATTGAGTTAATATTTTAAATGTTTATTTTGAAAGCAACATACTTATATACTTTATTAAATTAACAACTATTCATCCACATTGCTAAGCAGATGAATTAATTACTTACGCAATTATTGAACTGGCTGCAATGTTCATGTTGTATTTGCATCGAAGCGCACGCGCACCCCTAAACAATCGGCGCTCCCGATCGCGCGAATATCATTATTGTATCCCAGGCGAGCGATAAAAGCCTAAAATGTAAATGAGACGTGCGAAAAAGTATGCGATTATCTCACTATTAGGTATAAATTAAGGGAATGAGGCATGCGGCACAATTATATTGTCACGAAGGGTCCCACCTGCGCAATCTGAGCATCTTGCACGCCACCCGAGCCACTGATTCGCTGGAATCGATACTTTAATTCTAACTGAATGTTAATGATATGACAATTTTATAGAGATGTCATTGTTTATTTATAGTGTGTGGACTGGATTGGGATGTGAAAATACGCTTTGCGCAGAGATTAAGTGTTTCAGGATACGGTTAGCTTGTTTGTGATATTTCGAATAGGTACACGCAATTTGCTCAAACTAATAAGCCACATTTTAATAATTCAAATTCATTTTGAATTTGAATTATTGTAAAATAAGAATGGCAGTTTGGGCACGATAGAGCAAAAATCAGAAATTAAATATTGATTTTAAATGTGTAGTTTAATTACATTAGGAAATAATTTTTAATAGTGTTGATTTTGTACTTGTCTAATACAAACTATAGCATAGCATAAAATAGCATTTTATAAAATCTTATACTGTCTGAATGTCGAATAATGTACTCATTAAAATGTCTATTTAAATTAGTTGACAGTAACAAAAAAACATCGATTAGAAACATCGACGTGCGCACATCCCTACGTGTAATCGATAGGGACGGCAAACTCACATATTTTATTATGTGCCAATTAAAATTATTTTCCTTCCTCGTTGATTGCGCGTTTGTAACTGCGCTCGGCTTGATTTGACTTATAGTTCTCTACTGTGAAGATTGTAGAATGGTTATAAATGTTTGAGTACACTTTGGGATACAAATTCGCTTATTTTATGGATATTGTGGTGTACCTAAGGAACTTCTTCATGCTATCGTCTCTTTTGGATTTAAATACCTATCGAATAGTTTTTTTATGTGACAGCAACTCTGCAATATACATATTGATACACTTTTGATAGGTAACAAATGTCTACTCGTACCACGATTATGGGGCTTAATCCGTCTGTTCGTCTTGTTGTTACAATTTGACATCGTAGATATATGTTTTAGGTACGATTTCCATCCATTAATTATATTGCTCTATGATCTATCTTTTTAACTTTATATTATTAGAGCTGCTAACCAGCAATTGATTACCGTACACAAACACAGTTTAACAATAACATATTTGCTAAGAAGGAATTTGACTCACTGATAAGCGTTTGTTATTGTTACACGGAATACCCGCTACCAACGAGCCGTTATCAGCACCTTATCAGCACGTTATCAGCCTTATCAGCACAGTAGTTAATGGCAGTGAGCGTAAAATGCCAGTAGATTAAATTTTAACTACCTGATCCGTACAGGAGACATAAATACTAGGTTAGGTTGCTTGTCTGTATTGATCTAAAGGTACTTTCTCTCGTGAAGCCTACATTATAAACAATTATTATAATAGTGGTGTTTAAGTTCTCGATAACGGACTAAATCAAATATCGTTTAATTAAACTAATTATAATTCATTGGGGCTGGGTGTATGAACACCTATACTTTTTTTTTTAATTGGCGCTATTCACCTTCTATAACCTACTTTTTTACTACTACCTTTTCAAACACACATAAGTATTTAACTCCAATTGCATTGCCTAACAAACTTTGCCCACTTTATTGCTTTAAATACGTGATACTATTGCCACATAATTTTATAGTGACATGTCGTGTCCGTTAGATCTGCCATAGATAAAAATTAGCACTCCAAACACGCTTTATGCAATATTTCTGACATATCAAAATCGACTCCAATCCCCTAGCATACGATTCAACTTACATTGTCAAATAAAAAATGCATTCAATATCAACGCCTAATATGACAGGTTTGAAAAGAGAATTCCATTGCGCCCAGCGCGTAACCTCTACGACCTGTCAATCAAAACCGCACCTAATGTAATGGAGACATGGTTGTAGTTTCTTCACGACTTACACAGGAACATTTATGTAAAACTGAAGCCTAGGTACATGAGTTTGTGACCTTCTCCCAGTGCAATAAAGTTGAGATTGCTTTGTAAGTGGTGGTGGTAGATAAGATGTTGTGATGTAGGGAGATATCGCTGGCGCGAAAGCAGACAAGCTCACGCGTAGATAGCCTTCAAAGGGCTAGACATTCTACAGACGCGACACGATTTTGGAATGCGGACTGAATTCCGATAAAACCAATTGTTCGCGAGTTATCAGCGGTTCTTATGACAATGTAGTCCTAGCGGCCAGCGGCTATGGAACTTTAGTATTTAGACTTCTTCGTTCAGTTCGTAGAAGGAAGAGTTTTCCTTGTCAATCAACTATGAATACTGCTTGCTTTTCAGAAAATAATTTCATATACATATACATAACCGAAAATAGGTACCTACTGAATATTTTCCATTACTTTGCGTTAACGTGACGTTATAGCATTATTTTTTCAGGGGAAATGTATTAACTCAGTTTCACAAAGATAGATGTATAATATTACGCCTTATATTATGACGTTAAATCAATATTCGATATCTAAAAAGGGTTATAAACATTATTTATTTAACATTGCACCAGTGCGCTCAAAAGACCAGGCGAGCATAAGTTCACAAGAGATTCTAATACACAGATAAGGTGACCGCACGGAGGCGGATTTTGAGATGTATGCGTTCTCACCCGCCAATATCCGACCGAAGATTGAAATATCTAACCCCTTCCTCTCCCTTGCGCCCTGGTACTCGATATCGAATGCGAATGGGATAAGAGAAAGCTAGTGAAATATTGTATTTTTATTTGGAGAACATATTTGAAAATATGAGATGGGAAAACTAGGGCATAATTTGTTAACAAACAATTTCTTCTAATGAGTTGTCATATTATAATTGTGTGTTAAGAAATTCCAAGCATGTATTTTATAATAATAAGCTCAAAGCAGTTTACAAAATGTAATATTTATTGATAAATCAATGACAAAATAGGAATAATAACAATGACGCACGATCATCGATGCGTCATCGATAAAATCATTCTTTGTGGCTGTTACCGAGAACTTCAAATGTGATAATTATTGTCTTGTATCATTTTCCGTGAGTAGTTCGCATAAATAGTAAATACAACAAAAGGTTGTCATTTTTAAAGACAAGTAATGTAATTTTTTAAAAATATCAAAAGACACAAAAATGATGAAAATTCCACAGAAAATTCATACATTTGACAAATTAATAAAAAGATGAAAAGAACCGTATAAAGTTCATAGGTACCAAAAATATTATAAATGCGAAAATCTGTCTATCTGTCACGATTTCACGACTAAACCACTGCATCGATTTGGATGAATTTGGAATGATGAGTGTGCTATGGGCTCTATATTGATTGATTTCGACTGTGGTACATAATAATGTACCATAGTCGAAGCCAGAGCGGACCACTTATTGCTACATAGTATAAACGGTCGCTTTTTCTGTCCCTATGTCCTGGATGCGAAAATCTTTAAAACTTCGCAACGGATTTTGATGCGATTTTTTCTCGAGGAACCTATAATATAATTTTATTGGGTTTAGGTAAAGCGGGAGAAGCCGCGGTCAGTTGGCTAGTATAATATACTATAAGTAGATAATAAATAAACTGTGAACCTAAAATATACCACAACGTACTCAGAAACCCATACATAAAACTTAAATATCATTTCAATGCTGACACGATCGCCGATTGGATCCGCCGCTATTTCCTATTGTCTGTCAGTGTGTCACTCGGGAACGACTGTTGATTTTATATTCAAAATACACATCCATCTAGCTACTTTATTTGAACGTTATTTCGTATAAAAATATAATTTCTAGCGGCAATTATTACGGTATTTCTATAAATAGAAACAGTGAATGTAAAAATATTTTTTGTCTGTAATTATTACAGTATTTCTATTTTTAGTAACTAACAACATATTTAATGATTCGACTTTCTATTTGTTCCGCTAATTTCAACATTTCTTGTGAATGTACTAGGTACCTACATGTTTACGCGTTTAATATAACAAAATGGTGAAGATAAAATTATCTAAATTAAAATTTCTAAATGCATTTTGATTCAAGTAGTAACTAGATAAAGTATATCATATTCTATTAAACTAGCTCACCGCCCGCGGCTTCGCCCGCTTTGTCTATCCGTTGCGTAGTTTAAAGGGACATAGGGACAGATAAAGCGACTTTGTTTTATACTATGTAGTGATTCTTAAATCTTCTTCTAATATATAAAAATCAATGCCACTTTTCGTTGTAATTCCATAACTCGAGAACGGCTGAACCGATTTCGATAATTCTTTTTTTATTATATTCCTTGAAGTACGAGGATGGTTCTTATGTAGAGAAAACGTTAATATGTACCACGGGCGAAGCCGGGGCGGACCGCTAGTAACTAATAAGAAATACTGCCCCAGTTATTTTTGTAACTGTTTTATGTTACATATAAATATCCTTTGTCTCAGTAGTTCAAAAGAAGTTTTGTATTAATAATTTAAAAATATTCACTAAGCCCCAACTCTATGCAAATGAGGACACTTTTTTATCTGTGTCCGTGCGAAAGCTTACTAGCTAATATTTTATTATTAAATGATTTATCATCGAGTGTTCATATAGTTAACACAAATCACCTTTCGATTTATTTGACACAGATAATTAAAAATAGCATCCAACTCAGCATCACGCTGTTTAAAATAAATATAATGTTTGCAAAATACTCTTACATCCGTGAGAATGTAAAATGGGAAATTTCCGTAACGATTTACTATTTTTAGACACGGCTTTGTTACACAAATATTATTTTTGTACTATTACCTTTATAAAAGGAAGTTATAAATGTTAATAAACATCACGGTCGAGTAAAAAAATGATTCGAATGACCAGTTTGACGTCACAATTTTTTACAAAATCACATGTGAATTTTAATGTAGGTAGTTATGCCGTATGATATAGAAGGGATCAAATTTCTATGTCTAGTCTCGGTAGAATATATAAAAATTTCTCAAATTTATGCTACTGCGTATAGGTATTGGTATATTTAAGAAAAGATGAAGTTTAGCATTCATTAAATTTATATACTGATAGACTGTTTAGGTATTAGAGTACGCGAAGGTGTTATAGGTACATAAGAAATAAGATAACTGGTGAAAAAAGGCAAAAAATAAACGTATTTCTTGCATTAACTTACCATTTTTTAAGGTGTTGCCCTCATTAAAATTAAAATATAAACCGCGAGTTCCGGATCGTATCGTATTATTTACCATAAAAAATCATACACGCTTTAATTTACAAAACAAACGATAATTAAAGAAGCCACTCAACATTAAATTGAAAATTCAATCAAAATCAATCAAGTTTTCGCTCCGCTAAATCCGAAGCGAATGAACGAATGAACGAACGAACAAATAGATCTGTAAACAATATCTTATTTCGCTATAATCCTACGGAAGCGCTGCTAATTTCCTGAAAGAGATGGCTTTGTTTCAACGATACTTAGTAAACATGGAACTGTGGAAGGAGTGAGTCATTGCGAAAGAGTTATGAATGATATTAAATACTTCGTTCGTTGGGATGCGATTACAAAAATACGATTTTAATAATATTTTATAATGTGTTAATGGGTAATTTACCAGAGTAATTACGTTGACTGTTGACTGTAGAGCTTACAACAAGTAGTATTTACTTGCTTCTTTCTGTGACGAAAAGTCCTATAAGTTCTTGTGAAGCATTTCACAACTAAGTAACGATTTTTTGACGCACTAATACCGAAAGTTTTAACTTGATTATTTCTTTTATGTAAAGCTTAAAAACTCCGACTATTAAATCTTTTACTTCGCTTAGAATGAGTCATATGAAATAGGATAACAGATTTGGGAGATACCGCTTCTTAAAACAGTTTACACTTATTTCTAAAGTCATATTGTTTTTATTTAACAATAAACTAGCAAGGAAATATTTAGTGCTGTTTTCAATTACCTATTTATACTCTTATAACTATTTAGATTAGTCTTTTTTTTAATTTTTATACTATTAGTACTTACAATATAATAATTTCAAATCATTATATTGACTGACCGGTTGGCTTGGTTGGTAGTGGCTTTGCCTTCCAAGCCAGTGGTCGTGGGTTCGATTCCCACCCGGGGCAAATATTTGTGTGATGAACATAGATGTTTGCTCTGTGTCTGGGTGTTAATTATCTATATAAGTATTTATTTAAAAATTATATATATGTATGTTTATCAGCCATCTGGTGTCCATAACACAAGCGAAAGCTTAGTATGGGATCAGATTGTGCCGTGTGTGAAAATTGTCCTGAAATATTTATTTATTTATTTATTACTTTGAATAAACGTTAATAAAGCCAGTTTCTAGTTTGAATACGACCCCCTGTAGTTTCAATCCAGTATAATAAACAAAATAATGTATTTTTTAATTCTTTGACCTATCTGATTAGATCATTACCTATCTAGACTTAGGGGTATCAGATTGCGAATATTAAAAACTTATTAATATTATATATGATTTGAATTTATAAAGGTCAGGCCTAGAAGAAATTAAAATTAATAAGAATAAATTAAAATGAGAAATATCATTGATAAGGAATGTTATTATACCTATGTACATATACATCTACCGTAATGTATTTAAAACGTTTGTAAGTATACATATACAAATACAATACAATACAATAGACTACATCAATTTAACATAATTAAAGAGAAAATAAATAATAAGGGAATTCTTCACCTTCTTATGCAATGGTATGCAACTGACATTGCACTTTCTCTAAAAAAAGTTAACTTTTCCTCTTAAAGAAAATATTCAAGCAGGTAGTTTTAATCCAGCACTTGCCGATTAGAGTTCGTCAGTCAATTTGTCGTGTTAATAAAGTGACAAGAAGTAGCAGTTCTTTGTTGGTCGGCCATTTATCTGCCGCCACCGCGTCTCTTCATTTCCGCAGCTTCCCTTGTCGAACTGTGTGGTGCATGTTATAAGATGTAGGTTTGGTTTATTGTGAGCTTGGAAGTCTTATATTTATTTGTTGTGGAGTGAAGGATATGTGTGTTTTAAATAGTTAAAACACTGTTTTCGAGGGTTATTTTAAACTTAGATGAAGTTATTTTTTAAAATATGTTTCATATACAACCTTTTAATTAAAATACCAGCAAAAAGATAGCCCACTGCATAATTATATATTGGTTATAAACTTAGGCCTAGCTACAGCCTACAGCATAAGTAATTTATAATTTGTATAAATTCAAACTGCTACGACTCATATCAAACATTATTTTACAATGCCAATAAAAAGCTACTACATTATACTTGAGCAAGAAAACCCAGATACTATCATATTAAAATATACAGATAATGAAATCGCTATTTCCCATATCTTGTACCACACCAAGCCGAACGCGAGGATAATCGCATTGTTTTTGATTCATTGCTGTTTCTACGCAAACTTTGTATTTATATTGTTTCTTGGTTGCATTTATATTATCATTGTGCATTCGACGGCCAGTGATTTAGTGAGATGGAAAGTTTAATTGAATTTAATTAATGTTATTATTATTATATATTAACTCAGGCCCCGGAACCACCGACACAATATAAAATCTATTGTGTCTGGGACCGATCGGGCCGCTTGGGGCTCAATGGGATATTCAGGTACAGTTTTTATAGTTTAGTTATTAGTAGATATAGTTGTATATTATCTGTTGAGTCGTGTGTAGGTACCAAATGTTTGAATATCAAATGAATTTATGGAAGAAAACTGATGTTTTTTTTTTAACATTTTTAAAAATATATTGTCTAATTAAGTATTAAAGTAATTGAAATTTATTTTAATTGAATTTCCCATAAGAAATTAGTCCTTGACAATTTGTGATAATTAATAATATTTTTTATTCCTTTCAGGTAAGTGACTTACACATACTACTACAATAAACATACAGAAAAACTTCAAGATTCAGTAAGTGCATCCTTCATTATTAGATAACTTGGTTCCTTCGCTCAAATCTTCTCATCGCAAAAAAGATGGCTCTTACCAGGAACAGACGCTGAAATCATTCTTATGTATACTTCTATTAAAGTGTAAAAACACAAGCAAAGTCGCGATACATACCTAGTTAAATAAAATAAAAAAATAAATAACACAGCAATCACGGCAATAAATCTATCCCGCTTCGCTAACACGCTCGCACGCCACGCCTCCGATCGCGATATCGCGCTTTAGCTGTGTATTCACACTTTATTTTGACAAGAAAATTAATTAAAACACGTGTGTATTGGTATTATTGATCGTCAAGCCGCAGGATAAGGTTTGAGAGATATTTAAAGGTTACATAAACCATTTTTTGAAATTTAAGATCAATATTAAAGTGAAACTTTTATTACATCGTCTCAAACTTTTTGGTCTGTGTAGCGCATGTCGCGTGACGCACGATACGTACGATAATTATCGTACAAATACGATAATTTTTAGTTAAATGTATATAGTGTGAAAAAAAGTTTCACTTTTACCGTGGTTTCATTAAACCCCACCTTTTTTCTATTATATTTTATTTTATTTCAATCATGAATTGTTTAAAAAAATACATACTTTCACATAGTTTATCACAGTGTTTTTTTAAATAATTCATTTAATGTAAAACATCATAATTTTCACAGTAATTATAATTTATTAGGTTAGGTACTTTACAATACTTAAAATATCGAATCAACCAAACATTCAAAAACTTTAAATTTCAAGTTATAATCAAAACACTAAATATTCATTTTTACAACGTCATAATAATCATAAAATATAATACTTAATTTAATGTGAGAATATAACATTTCTACCGTTTGATCGTTATCGATTCCTTCTGTAATCGATCTTGTATCGATTGCTCGAATGATTCTTGTATCGATAAAGCTTTGCATTAAGTTACATAATTTATAAATTAAATGAATATATTTCTATGCTAATATATTTAATCAATGCCACGTAGACTTAATCATAAATAGAGCGGAATTAGGTTTGCACTATTAAAAAAAAATATACTCAACAGTTTCAACTTAAGCTTTGCATATATTTACTGAAGCCCTATATTTAGGTTCAGAAGCTTTCAGTCTTCATATTGTCACTCACAGAACGGCACAGACCACCACAGCCAGCCAGACACAATCCCGTCGTCACATAAGATTCTCATCAGCTCGTGATATAATGCAGTTATGGCGGGAAAAGATCAAATTACCGAAAAAAAACATGTGTTTCAAAGTTTGTCACTGGTAACTACAAAAAAAAACGAAAAGAGTAAATGCCAAAAAAACACGAACCTACAAAGTTCTAGCCAAAGAAAAAAAAAACAAAACGTCACCTGTCATTCTCAAACGCCATAGTCCGTCTTATAAAAAAAAACTCAGCACACACCGAAATCATCGAGCCACTCGCAAACCCGTCGGTACAGCAGATTCTCATCAGCTCGTGAATGGCAGTCGTGGCGGGAAAAAGAGCAAATTGCCGATACCATCGAGTGCCATCGCGCTGAGGGGAACGCGGCTAATCGCGTTGTGCCATTGCATTGAGCCTCTTCGTGTTATCGAGTGCTTGGTTTGTTACGGATAGCCTGAATGTATCTGAAAATGTTTCATAATCGCCGTAATTGTATAAGTATCCTCGGTGAACGCGTGTTCAAGACGCAACGAAGGGTGTCAATATCTTTTAGATTGATATAATATAGCAATATAATTGCCATTAAAGCGCGTCACACACGGTGAAGATACTATAATATTTTATGTTAAGATTCTCTAATATAAAACGTTATAGTATCTTAAGGTATCCGGTATCAGCGTTCTGACCATCATTTTTTCTTTTTGTCATTGCGTTGTAAGACCCCTGTACTGTAGAACCGCCATCCTGTTACAAATGACCCGAAATTTTATGGGTATCTTCACCGTGTGTGACGCACTTACTCAATTATTTGAAATATAATATTTCATACTAATAATGTTTTTGTTATGAATAATTATAGATATCCGCTCACTACACAATGTATACTATGGTGTCCAAGGTCATTTGTCCGTCACTGCACCGTGGACACTACAGTGCCCCTGGAGGCGAACACCGAAAAATACATTTGTCCTGCTTTTAAACGTTGGCTTTTCTCGGTTAAATTTTTTAATACTTTTCGCTAGATGTCGCTAGGAATCATTCAGTTGTTGCGTCGGAAACTCAGTTCAAATTTGGCCGTTTGCTACTAGTGAAGTTTGTTCAACAAGTTAAAGTAATAATTTCATATTTTATTCGAAATAAGACTTGTTTCTTACATAATGTAACATAAAAGGCACTAACGATACTTATAAGAATAAAAACATATAGATCCATGCTACCAAATTCGTACTAAATCAATTGAAACGCAAATATGACGGAATTTTCTACAATTTTTTGACTTTGTACTCTAATAAAATTTAAAATGGCAACAGTAATGGTTGAAAAGGTTAATTATTATGTAGCCTACTAAATAGTGAACAAAATAAATATAAGATCAATCGTGTTTGCCAACGCTTTGAGGTCATAAATACAGATTTTGTTGGACACGCGTCGTAGGCACCGCAACCGCTTCTAGACGCGGTGAATTGACTGTCCCACGCGCCTCGCGCCCGGTGTAGTGAACGGATATGTTACAACCATAGAAATCTAAATAACAAGACACATAGAAGTGCTATAATGTCACAATTCGTATGAAAACCGCTGTCGCCAAAATCAACACATTTAAACCGATAGCTAAACAGTACACACAAGTAAACTATGCCTTTTATTGGACAGCTTGATTATAGCGAAAACTAACTTAAATATTAAATTAAGCTTTTGAATATGTATCCTAACGCACGAATTTACGGTTTCTTTTAGAATAACACCCCTAAGTATATGAGACGTTTTGTTTCTTTTTGCTCCAATACGAAAAAATTCGGCTTTTCTACAACAGAGATTGTCAATTTTCAATAGATATAACTTTGAACATAAACTCATAGAAATAAGGTTGAAATTTGTGTTAAATGTGATAATAAGAATGGTCAGCTGTGTCATTCATTGTTATTTCGATTACTATGGTGACACTCGTAATACTTGTAAATATTCTTTAATTTTAAGGAAAAACGGCATTACTTCTAAAAAAAAAAATTTACCGATGAAATGTTATTCCTTTATTAGTATGATGACAACTTGTGGAAGTATTTCCGCAATGGGAAATGCTGAAACACACCATGTTTACACACGCACGTCTCTAGAGCAACTGAACAGCGACGAACGCACTTGTGGTATGGTTACCACCTGAGCGGCGACAATGTCACGCGCGCTTACGACTTCTAGTGTCTTGTTATTTAGATTTCTATGGTTACAACTTATAATCTATTTTCGGAAATATAGTGTTACAATATTAAAAAAAATAACTTATCTCAAAATATGCATCATTTTTGTAGGAAAACCAGGTAATGTAAATAACTTTATTCAAATAGCGTAAATTCCATCCGTTTACATAGTTTATCTTTTTTATATAAATATGAAATAAAATAACCATAATTAAAAGTATAAAAAGATAAAAAGTAATGTTATTATTAGTTTCATTTCAAGTAAAGAATAACAATTAATAATTATGCTTTTTCTACCCACTAAAGAACTAATTGATCAAATATTGCTTATAAATTAAACATTATGTAACGCAAATATCAGTCCCCCTCCATTAATTTAGCGTAAGAACCCACCGAACGGCTTACCCAAACTATCTTCCTTGAGCTACAATCGCCGTATTATCTATGCGACTACAGCTACAACCAGTTGACAAAGTGCACTACGTGATATTGCAGCCATTACTCCCCGTGATTCATATCTCCAACCCCCTCCCACCACGGGCCTTGCACCCCCCCTTTTCTCCGAGATAACGGTCCGCACGTTGTCCAGATATACCTATTAAGGATGCAACACCGAACGCCGAACGGACATAAATATCCCAACTTGTAGACTCGCCCGTGTTAGCACTCGAACAATGAACCCCGTGCCGAATCTTTTCGCGATTAAAAAAAGAAAACGTCAAAGTCAAAGTGACAGTTCGAAGCGCGCGAAACTAGCGCAACAAAGCGCGGGTGACTGTAAACAATCAACGCAGGTATTCGAATCGCAAAAAATGAATCGGACGTTTATTGTCCGCTATCGAGCGTTCCACCTCCGTTGTTTATAACAGAGACGCCCAATTTGCTCGGGAGACTTTTTATCTTGTTCGCTTTTTCCCGCCAAAACAAAGAGTCGATATGACAGGTCGGTACAAACAGTATCTGTGGTCGGGCACTCGAAAAACAAGAATCGAATAATCGAGCAATCGAGTAAAAACAAGGAGCGTTGGGCGCACCGGGCTGTGACAATTGCATCTGCAGCAAACGCAATATTGGATTAATATGGCTCTTATATTTCGATTAAGTTCTTGGTACTGTTGCATTGTTGGTATTAGAACTGTTGTACAGATTGAAAACGTTATGACACATGAATATCAACATTGTGGACAAAATTAAGCAAAAAAAAAAATCCTTCAAATGTTCTTATTATACTTTTAATACTATAAAATATAGGCTTTGATTGTGGAATGTAAACATCTAGACTCTAGAGCAAGTAAAGGGATACTTTAATTCCTCCATTGGTAGATTTTTTATATTAAATAATATGTTTATAATATTTTCGCTTTACAGCTGGTAGAGATTTCGACACAGAATGGAAAATAGAACCTCCTTCTTTTTTGAAGTCGCTTAATACACAAACAATAAATAAAAAAATAAAAAATAAAAAATAAAAAAATAAAAAAAATAAAAAAAAATTTTATTTTTTATTTTTTTTTATTTTTTATTTTTTATTTTTTTTATTTATATTCAAACTGTAAAGCCAAATGCGATAAAAACCAGTATTTTATCCTCCTCGTCAAAATTTACCACATTTGATCTTAACATCATTCGGAATATTATTAATAAATTGCTATAAACTCTTAATGAATATATCAAAAACATATTTAAACTTGAAGTTAATACAAAAATCGACACCAAAAGTATTCCAAGGTATTAACAATTTAAAAGGAACAAAGATTACACTCCATATTTTCAGAACACACAATGGCAACACTATGCATCAATGTAAACACAGCTTTACAAATCACAATAGTGATGTGCGCCGTATTCTTATTTTAATCGAGTCTGTATCGAGGAGGCGGGTATCGCTCGCTCGTGTGGAACAAAGATAGTGTCGGACACTGGTCTCACTCTGTAGCGAGTGCAAATCAAAAATCCGCTTACATTTTTAAAATTTTCGTTCGCGGACTGTTGACAGATTTGTTTTTTTTAGAATGGCACTGGCTTATTTTGAATGTTGTGTAGGTTGTTCAATTACAATGCTTGTAATTTGATGTGAAATAACTTATCAGTCGCCTTTGCAATGTTGAACTGAAACTTTGATTGGTAAATTACATTGTTAGTTTTAATATTACTTAATAATTAATACAATGAATACATCGATTGCTCCATTTAGAATTTCTAATAGATAGGTACTTATAATATGTTGATATACCATAGAAAATTGGAAATAAAACTCGTCAAAAAACTTTGAAAAGTTTGCACAATAAAACAATACGTTCATATCGCATCCTTCGCATTCAAGTTGGCGCGTGTTTGAATACGATATAGGAATCAATCAAGCTTCAATTTCAGTTCGGAAAGTCATTTCGGTACCCGTCGCATGTCACTCATCGCTAACTTCAGTCAAAAAAATCTTCAACGGAAGCAATCCGGATTTGACGTTTGCATCAAAAACGCGGGAAGCGGCGCGTCAAGCGCGGGATGGATTCGAAAATTAAAATCCCCAGTGTTGCCAACATTGACGGGTGTCGCGATGTTGCCAGCTCGATTTCTGGCTTGTTCTAAATATGTCAACACTTCTTTGTTATCGCTGGACGTGTGCGCGGAAATGAAGTCCATCGGAGACGTGTCTATTATCTATGCGCTTATTATTTTAGTGTTGATGGCGATGGAACTAATTTATCACAACCGTAATGAACTTGTTATAAAATCTAATCTAATACAAATCGATCATTTGAATGAAATACAAATGGAATTGTAATTATACAAATGTACCAAAGAGATACGCAGTTTTGTACACAATGGAAATGTTTTTAAGTTATTTAAATCAACTTAATTATGTACGCTTCCATTAACGAGATTATAAAAAAATAATTAATAAAAACGTCTTTATTTAAAACAAATTAAATATATTAAAGGGGGTTTCTAAACCACAACACTGCTCTTTAAAAATTATTGTAATATGAAACGAAAAGCTGTGTTTTTAACGATAATTTGCGGGAAACTTATGAATATGAGTGACATATCAGCGAACAACAGACTGCGACTCGTGACGTCATTCGTCAGTCTAAGCCGTTCCCGCGAAAAAGTTTAGAGCGGTTTCGATAGCAGTTTACCAGTTTCACTTGGAAAAAGTATTTGTGTGGAAATTGAAGATTATTAGACAACTTTTATTGGTTTAACAATCTTGTTTGAAAATGATTTTCACTTGCAGGGAACATGCAATTTAAGTCGTCACGACTTGTCACTAATAATTTCGTAAATTATTGATCATAGATAATATTTTAATTATCTAATTGTACAAATTTTGACATTTCAAATACCTATCTTTTAAAGATAACACTAAATCAATAATTGATGAAGGTCAAGCATCTAGCTATAGTTTTTTCATCGAAAAAATTTCGAAACACACAAAAATATGAATAAGTTATGTTATTAAACTGAACCGGTTTTATATATGTTTTTGTAAATCATAAATTTCTATAGTTGCTTTTCATTAAACACCGGAACAAACAAATAGATGAATACCTATTTAAAAAAAATGCTGTTTTACATAAATCTAGACAACTTGTATATTTTCGTTGCATTGAATATATTTTTGTTATTGTTACACAAAGATCTGAATTTTCAGGTAGATAACTCAAAAATATATAAAATTGTCAACAAAATATTTTTAAATCGGCCGACTAAACACTTTTTTAAACGGTTATCTAATACGATATTGGACGACTAAATACTAACTATTATACTTCTATAAAATCTGTCTTAAAACACAGACATAATATTTGGTATATTATAGGCAATACAAATGTATTGCAAAGTATTGCATTCTAAATGTATTGCATTGTATTGCATTCTTATTAATCACAGTAGCAGTAGCCTTTTCCAATGGATAGGTCAAACAAAAAGGTTATCCTGTCATTTCACGAAATCACCTGTCGATGAAAATCGCGTTCGTTCAGAAATTTTTTCCTCACAAAAACATCTTGGACCAATGGGCAGGGGCTGATAAATAAACAATGGTGCTTACATTGTTGGTTTTTTTTTTGGTTTTTATTGTGAGGTTGAATGAAAATTTTGTTTTAAATGTTAAATATTAGTGTACTTGAAAAATTACGTTTTTGTTGAAACGTAATTGTAGAATGATATAAATAAACAATTCATAAAATCACGTCCTAGTTTTTTATTTATCTATAACTTTTCCTAATAAAATTCATCCCTTATTAACTTGGAACACCTACTTAGATGATCTTATTAATTTCATGACGATTGATGAGAGTCAGAGGATAACAGGCATTTATTATTTAAATTGTAAAGAAATAGCCTTACAATCGTATTTGATATGTGATTATTTGTTATTTAACAATTTCACATATTCATTTATTCCTGTCTCATCAACAACCATTCTAACAATCTTTATACAAAAGTTTCAACTCTACCTTACTTCAAGAAATCAAATTCAAATTTGAATTACCAATCAGAATTTAATAATTACAAATCAAATTCAAATTTGAATGACCAATGAATTTTACAATTACAAATCAAATTCAAATTTGAAATAGCAATTGCAAACAATCAAGTGGCAATGCAACAGATGTTTATCAGTGTGTAATCCGCCGTGTCGACTGATAAGGGGATTGTAAAAATCGCAGCTGATAACACTATCACACTCGATAACGCGCAGTCGATATTCAGTTACGATTCGTATCGGTTATTCGTTTTAGTGTTGGTGCTGTGTTTGAGTTTTTGAACGTGGAGTTGAGGATTTATGAACTGTGGTAACTTCTGGACGTGGTAATTTCTTTTTTTATAGAATGAATTATATAAAAGACATCTAGTTTTTATTAAATCTATGTTTTTTTTTCGAAACTAAATTCTTCCTTAAAATTAGAAGAGTTCCAAAAAGGGTATTATTATTAATAAGGAAAGTAATTTTTGACGTGGAAAATAATTTTATTTATGACTTGAATTCATTACCATAGACATCTTGTTGTTTAAAATCTATATTTTTTGGAACAACATTTTCAATAGTCAGATGTTTGAGGAATTAATCAATTTCGATTGATTAATTGAACCAAGAAGCTTATATCTAATACACGATATAAGCTTCTTGAATTGAACACGTTTTGATTATGTAAAAAATGTATTTTTAATGTCAACGACGAACGAATTTTGTTGTTTTGTCGAAAAGTGAAGGTTGAATAAGGTAGGAAATATTGTATGCAATTTTGTTTTTTTTTTTATTTATTGATTTTGTTTGTTTATCGTATTCTGTATAAAATAGTGTTTGTTTCATTAATATATGTGTGGGTCTTTAAAATAAGCTTATAAGTAAACTATCTAAGTACTCATTTTATACAACTTTATGTCTTACTAGCGGTCCGCCCCGGCTTCGCCTGTGGTACCTACCTACATGTTTAGTGTTTACGTTTTTTTTTCATAAGAACCATCCTTGTACTTCAAGGAATAGATTACGCAGCGCACGCGATGACAGAATTTTAATTAAGGAATTTTTTACACCTTGGGTTTCATTATTGCATTTATGGTAAGGATCTCTAATTTTTTTGAAAATTCAATATAGCCTATGTTGCTCAGTGAAGATGCAGCTTTCTAATGGTAAACGAATTTTTGAAATCGGTCCAGTACTTTATGCGTGAATACCATACATAATATAATATTATATACATGATACATACAAACCTTTCCTCTTTATAATATTAGTATGGGAAGGGAAATGATTTAATACTGTCTATAGTATTAAATCATTTATTTCCCTTGCTCAAATATTATGTTGTTCTCATTTATTTATATCGTTTGATTATCTAATAAACCAATTACATATATAGAAATGATGTCCATTGGACTAAAATGGCATATGACAGGATGAGCCTTAGACCTATTTTATAAAAAATCATCTTGAATACCAATTATTAAAATTTAAATTTGAAATATTTCGCTAGGCCGCTAAACTGTGTTGAATAAAATAAATCTATAAAAGTCTTTTACAGAACATCTTCACTACATACCTAGGTAGTAAGTATAAAAAAGTCGGTTAACAAAGTCGCTTTCTCTGTCCCTATCCCTATGTCCCTTTGCATGCTTAAAAATTTAAAACTACGCAACGGATTTCGATGCGTTTTTTTAATAGATAGAGTGATTCAAGAGGAAGGTTTTAGTATATAATTTATTAGGTTTTAGACAAAGCGGGCGAAGCCGCGGGCGGTAAGCTAGTATAATAATAAATACTGAATATCAAAAACACCCATAAGAATATTTAGGAAACAGAATCTACATAAAATCACGAATACACAAGCATGTACTAAACCTAGTACACAAACAAATTTAACTATCAAACCAAGCGTTCACTATAACAATGAAATGTTAAATTCGTTTCCATCGAGCCATTTGATAAGTTTCATTCGTTCGTTATCAGCTGTTATCGGACTAATGTTTGCCATTCGAGTAATCTTTACAAGCTTTGACTACTGATTTTCATATTTCTAATCGACTTCGCAAAATTGAAGTAATGTTTTATGTTACCTATTTAATACTTATGACATTGGAACTGTAAAATATATAATATGTACTATATCTAATACATAAAAAAACTGGCTGGTATTATTTTTATATTTCAAATAGGTTAATTATGTGTAATTATTATCTATATCTCATGATCAAAACATATCGTTATTACTATATTATATATTCTGCAATTATCTACTGCAATCGAAAACAAAATATGTTCACGCAAATAGAGTCTTTAAAATTATAAAAATATGGACTAAAATACGTTGCAAAATATTATCAATTATCATGTTGACATCCGATCTTAAAGATAGCAACAATTATCATGCACTAATTACAAATTATATCTTGTAATCTTTAAAGATAAGGATTATTGTAAATAATGTGTTATCAAAAGATAGTGAATTGTTGACATTTATGTAATGTTATGTTATGTTATATTTAGATGATTATTTGTTAGAGCTAGCGCGCAAGAGTAACTTTTGTCTCCGCAACTATTTTGTCTCTCCCATCAACTCTATGGGGAGTTGCGTCGTAACGTGCGCGCACTTTCTTACTAGACAAAAGTTTGCTCTTGCGCGCTAGCTCTTACGGTTAAAATGTGTTTTACAGTTTACAAAACTAACGGGAAAAATATTTCTGTTTTTAACAATTTTAAAATAGGTATTTTGTAAAAAATCACGCATATTATTGAACATTGATAGTTGATTAGCCTTTAATTAATATAATCTTGAAATTTAATATTTTAAGTATCTCTCTTATAATCAATAAAGACTTGCATATTCATAAATGTATTTTGCATAAGTAAATCATAACTTATAAATAAATTTCCAAATGTTATGCCACTTGTAAAATATTACCATAAAAGATGATATCTTAAAATTTTAATATCTAAGCATAATCGTAAAAAGTAGATATTTAAACACCAAATGTTAAAAGTATTATTAATTTGGCGCCTTAATGCATGTCATTCTATCTCACAGATTAAAAAATCTACAGATAAAAAATATGATACGACAAAATCTGAACCGATACAATCTCGAATTGGAGTCTTTTGGACAATTTCGTATAATATTACAAATATTTTCGTGGATATCAAGTTACTGTCTTACGCTTTGACTTCTTATTTATGTTTTCGGTCGTAAAAGTCGTGTTTAGAGGTAATATTATAAGGAATGAATGAATATATCAATAATTATGGATTCTGTTTTTCTCTTGCATTTTATTTTATTTTATTTTTATTTTATTTATTATAGAATTTCCAACAAAGGACACAGTTCACGTTTATTACATCTTATTAAAATACATAATCTACTGTACCTTTAATTACAGGAAATTACAGCGTTCAATGTTCATTACAATTCAATTACAATTTGTCATTTTATTAAAAAATATTAGGTATATTTTCATTTATGTATTTTGAAAACAACTAGGTAGTTGACTTCCTAAATGTAGATTTTCAGTTTGTGCCCAATAGAATTTGTGATAAAGCCGTTTTAAAGTTGAAGATACCATATTGCTATCATTATAAAATTTTGCAGTCCACATGTAGACTTCATTTAAAGTTGTAAAAAATAATTAATTTTCACATTTATCATTTAAGCGGAAATCTGTATAATAAAAGAATATCATAACAATATTAATACACAACCTTTTGCAAATTTCGTACTTACCGACTTTTGAGAAAAAAAATGTAAAATTTTTCCATCGCCGTTGATAAAATCAAAAAATATAACTTGATTTACAATCTTGATTATGAATAAATTAATTTTAATATTTAACAGAAGAGATCATATTATAGATAACACTGATTATTCATATTTGAATAGAAATTTCATAAAAATATGGACAATTCAAGTTTTATCCGACTAGCGTCGTCCCACGACTTTGTACGATTATGAATACATGGAATTATTATATATTTAACGCCTACAACTTACACTGATTAATCTATATGATAAACTTAAAAGTATGAGCTTGTTTATAAGTAAAATTTTAGCTAAATTGGGCCATTATTTTTTAAGATGGAGATTGCAGGCAACAAGTTAACTAACTGACAACTGTATTGTTATTAATTACTGGCTAGGTATTACAGAATATTATATAGGTAGGACTTTTTATTACACTGAAAATTTCACATTTATTTTTCATATAAATAACATAATATTATGTACATATTTTAGTACATATTATGTTAGTTTTCTCGATATAGTTCTGTGCCTAGTTTGCTTCAATCTATCCTCGGTTAGTTGTTTCGTTACCATGGGTAAATATATTTTTAACTTCTCTTTTTTTGTCACGTCACGTGCTGTTTAGAATTTGGACGATTGTTTTTAGGTATTATTGACAAAAAACTGTCGTATTAAGAAAATATTCGATACAAAATTATAGAGGTAGGTAATTTTTAATTCTCATCATCAATATTTCATACAGAAGGTTATCACCTTTTTTACTAGATTTTATAACCTTTGCGTTTTTTTATGTTTGTGTGCTTTTGTCATAATGCCGGATAAATAAATAAAAAAAACTTCCCGTCATAAATCAGCCATTTCCTATAAACTAATAAATTTACATACCTACTAAACTAATAAATTCAAAAATGCCGAATAAATTTAAGCTTCCATAAATGTAACTAATCTTATATATAGATTAACAATAAATTAATCGATTCAATCCCACATATTAAGAAAAGTCGATATGTGTGGCTTACCATTCGATTATTATCACACGAGTCGATTCGTTTAAGAATGACCGATTTAACGAGTTATTATTCGATTAAAGTAATCGATAGAAATCACATTTTTCAAGTTTGTTATAAATCTCAGGAAGACATGATATATTATTGGTATTTAGAATATCAGGATAAAAGGCGGGCGTTCTATGAATACCACAAAAGGAATTTGATATGTATGTGAGATCAATAATCTATATACAACACGGTCTCTTAAATCAATGAAGAATGGAACTCATAGAACAAGAAAAATCTATTTTTGAATAAGGTATAACAAAAAGGAAGCAGAGATAAGACTAAGGATATTTATTTAATTTCTACCAAGCATGTGATTCGTGCTATCAAATTAGGTACAGAATCAACTGATAAAAGTAAAAAAATGCCTTTAAAATTATTTATATTAGTATAAATTTTCAGTATCTAGCACGAGTGGTACCAGGAAACTTTACAGAACTTTAATGTATAGAAAAATCACTCCATAGAGTAATATCAATTCTAAAAAAGAATGCAAGCCTTATGCAAAATTGAAAATTTTTCTTAAATTTCCAAAAATTAGTGGCTATTCTTTCTTCGCCATAACACAAAAGTAATAACTAAAACGACAAACACACAATTAACACTCACTATTATACAATTTATATTTCCTTTCAATTTAAAAATTATATAAAAAAATAACGTTAATATGTAAATGCATTTAACCGGAAGCTGTGAAGAGACGACGCGTGCGCACTTCTCTCAAGCACTTTACTGTATGACGCATTTCCTGTCATCACGTGAGATAATATGAATATTATGTTACGCAAAAAATATCAAATAACATGATATCAAATAACTTCATTAATTCAATTTACTCGATTTTGTAATAATGCATAATATATTATTTAATAGAAGCTATTTTAAGGCCATAGTTTTTGTGCTAAAATAATAGAAAATAGTTATTAGGTATTGGAAATGATAATTTTGTTCAGTTTATTTGACCGGTCAAAAACGCAATAATTGTACTCACAAGGCCATGATTTTGAGACGTCTATAGATTTTTTTTTCCATAAAAAAATACCTAGTCGTCGATTTGAAATAAATAAAGTTATAAGAATACGCCCTGTATTATATATTTGAAGTGAAACTTCTTTATCGGGGTTGGAAAAAAATTTAGTGTAACATTTTTTCGTTACGCGTGACATTTTTCCGTTACGCGCCATCTTTTTCCTATCCCTACCACGCGTGATACGACGTATTTCTGTAAAGTTGCATAGGGTATTATAGAAAATTATTTTTTGAAAAATGATGTCATAAAGAAGTTTCACTTCTTACGTGTGTACACTAGTACACGCACACATTTTTTTGCACTCAAATATAATATTACATCGCATTAGCAAAAAAATATTTTAAACCAAGCGTAGAGTGAACAGGTACCTTCTAGGGAAGCGCGTTCCATCTTAGACCACATCTCAGCTTAACATCAGGCGAGATTGTGGTCAAGCGCTTCCCTATTACCAATATAAAAAAAACACACTTTACAAGTGCCTTAACATAAGAAAGTAATTAATCTATGACTGTATATTTATTACAGTAGTCAACATTTGAGTTATATTAAATACTTATAGGCTTAAATATATCTTATTCAAAGATAATAATCAAATGATTAAAATGTTATCAGACCGGTATAAAACTATTGATAGTATCTTTTACACATGTTTATACTGGTGGAACTAGACCCAGTTTAAGATCTAAGATTTATTATACATTTTCATTTATTTTTTAATTCTGACCCATTTTTTCTCAACCAAGGAAAATACCATCGAAGCGACTTGTCAAATCTCATAAAAAATGACAAGAATAAATATTAAAAACCAGCCAAACAACAACGACTAAAAGTCGCATGTGTAATGGCGTCATCAATCATAACAAACTCATTTGAACATTAACATTATTTATTGCACATATCAAAATGTATTAAAATATTATTTTCCTTACAGGTAAGTCCCATTCACGAAGCGCTAATGTGTAAGTAATGGCAGTGTGCGACGAATTAAGGAAATGTCAAATATTTTACATTTCAAATATGATTTTCAATTTATTTCACGTGTTATGTAAGGGGGAAACGGCAACATACATTATTATTTATATTTTATTCGATTAAATAATTCGATTTCAATAATGGGTTTTATAAAAATCTTTCAAAATACAAAAAACGTTTTTTGTTAGTCTGTTTTAATGTTATTTTATAGTTTTACGAAATATCAATGCCTCGTAAGACTTTCTATATTATGATTTACTGATAGCTTAATATTTGCTCTACCATCTAGGAATATGCTTAGTAATGCAGTACGTAAAAAAAATATATTGTTACCTCTTTCCTCTAATATTAAAAAAAAATATATAGAAATGTTCTCAGGCCACCCTGCATAAATCTAAATGTCACCAAGTGTCCTAGAATAGCAAATATTTAGAATATCACCTATGATAGCGGACATTTAACAGTATTATCAATATTACTTCATACAGCCTCATAAATTAGATAAAGAATCCCACTCATTGAACGACAAATCTGTTACCGCTAATGACGACGTCACACGATTTATAGTCGGAGCATTAGCAGCTGACTTTACATATATTTAAATATCATTAGCTTTAAGAAAGGGTTTGCAGATAATATTTTCTTTTAAACTGCAAAATGAGGTGCCATTTTTAATCAGGTATTTTTAGTTGTGAATAAAAAAATTATTTTGTTTTACATTAATAGTTAAAATTAAACATGAAATGAACTTGTAAAAAAGCGAGCACCGAATCATCAAAACAGCCACAAAATTTGAATAAAGAGTTCCTGAATATCCCTTAAAAAATCTCAACCATATTTAACTTAGAAGTTAGGAGCCCGGAGCCACCGCTTAAGTAAACTCCACTTAAACTCTGTTTAATGTATTAACCTCGTTTAGCGCCGGTGACTTATCGCTCGACAATTTATCCGACCAGTGTTCTGGTTGCGGGCTGATGTAAAAAAGTTTTATAAACTCATCGCCTCGAGTCACAGTGATACTGTTGATAAACCTCCTTACTTAATCACGTTTTGCATGCAAAAATACTGAAATAACTTGACGTTTTAGTTACAAAACGATTATTCTATTTATTTTGGATATGTCGCAGAATTATCATAATCCAAACACACATAAACCAATCCCAAAACAACAGCATAACCTCTTATCAGTTGCTAGCAATATCAAGCCAACAATCGTGGAGCAATTACCGAAGTTCTCGCATCAGGCTGACAAATATAAAGTCTACTTTACAAATACGTCAGTTTTTTCCCCCGTCTCTTTATCGCGCGGCCTCAGGGCGGGCGACCCTTGGTATACAATTTTTCAACGCGATATACCTAACTGTGGCAATTTGAGTCTTTAAAAAGTAAAAAGTTTATCGTTGCAAAGTTCGCACTCGTCCGTCGCGGATGATATATCGGCCGCATTAATCTTCGTTTTAAACCGTGGTTAAGTAATGTGCAACTCGCGATGTGTGCTTTTTGTGTTCGTATGTTTATCCTTAATGTGTTACACTAATTTATATTCTTAATTAAAACAGGATACTTAGTTTAGTTCACATGTAGCAATTTTTTGAAAACTGTTACTCACATTTAATTGCGTTCTTTTGTTAGCGTTAGTGTTAATTGGTAAGATAGCCACAGAGACTACCCTCCAAACTCGCTTTCGATACCTCCGTGTCCAAAATTAACACACATACTAAAATGGCAAACAATTACTTTCACGTCCCGTTAATTTCAGTATTACAAGCACACTACGCATAGTACACAAGCCATAATAAAGTTACACAAAACATATCGGGGGTGATCAATGAAGCACAAATTTGATTGGCCGATAAACCCACAATATCCGGCTATTGATGGTGTAATGGATCTTGATAATTTGTTTTCCTGTTTCGCTCGTTTAAGACAGATGCACGAAATGGCTGATCGCTGATACGTGTAGTTTATTAAAAATGTTGTAAATGTCTAGTTTGCAGCTGCAATTTTTAAAGTATGTGTTAAGCGAAATATTATGTGATAGCTTCGTCTCGTTAGCAAGTGTGTATATACATACGATGTAAGTGACGCGCGTTTCAGTGAGGAAAGAGTATTAATACATATGAGTTTTTTATTTGCATATGAAAGTTAAAAACTATGTTAAAATGATAGCCATATTTTCTACTTTGAAATTATCATTAATACTATCGCTTAACGTTAACCTCAGATAATAATATAAGACTAAACTGCCAAACTTAATTAACAAAATATTTGTTACAATTCGTATTGTATAATTAACAGCAGATTTAAATAAACTATGATTATTTTGTTGGTGAAATCGAGCTTTCGCATTGCAAAATATGAGTATTCGATTTATAACTTACACACTAAAATAATCGTATAAAATATTATTTACTCTAAGATCTTAATATATAGTGGTATTTAATGGTCTACGTACTTAACGTTATTACAATCTTGATATAATAAAGTTATCTTTGAGTAGTTTATGCCCTCAGGATACTATATGTGTAATTGTGTATGTCATATTATGAAACAAAAACATTAAAACGTTAGGTAAAAGCTACTGATATAAGTACCTACCTATATTATGTTCTTAGCTCTCTAGAGATCGCGTTTTGATATTTTTTTAATTAAAAACTGTAGTTGCTATTTTCGCCTAAACATACATGCAAAAATCAATATTAGTAATATTTTAACTATTAATACTATGTGAGTAGATTAGTAAAGAACTTTACTTACCCTTCAGACTTATATTTGTTTGTTTTATGATGTGCCTCACAAATATAAGTAAATAATATTATTTATATCATACTTATCGTGAAGTATTTCAATTCGAATAAAAATCTTTAATTATTTATTTATTAAGCTTTAATTATCCGCAAACCACGTTTAAAAATGCCATAAATCAAGCACTGTAGTCTGTACTCAATTATAAATAATTCTCAAAATATTATCAACTGTTCGTCAAAAACACTATTTAATTAATTTTCTTACACGCTCTGCCGAATTAGTTATACGAATTTCAATGGATTCCTTTCCCAGTGACAAGAAAGTATCAAATTTTACCCATCGAGCACACCTGAGGGCCTGGTCTGGCATGCAAGCACAGACAAACATACACACACGATCACGACACCATCCCTCTCAAAACAAAACCTTATTCCCGTCACATAAAATTCAATTTAGAGGAGCAGTTAGTTAAGAAACGCAACAGCAAATTTGCAAGCCTCGCCGATAACATCTTTTCGTACGTTAGCAAGAAATGCTTCAAGAGAAACATACTGGATGTAGGGCCGAATCGAAACAAAGCGTTGTGACATCGAGATAAGAATCGATTGGCTCGAAACGTCGCACCAAAACGAGCCGAACAAATTATCGATTCATAAAAACATCGATTTTAAAATATTGCCGCGCGCTATCGCGTCATTGTTGAATTTTTGATAGGGTGCCCAAGCGTGCAGGGAAAAAGTCGCTAATTGTTTCGCTTTTAAATATTCAAGTTATCTAGACGCGGTGGGTTCAAGCAAATATTCATGGCGAGATATTCATATCATATTTTCATTGTATTCTTTAAATCGTGAAGAAATTTGTGACTAGTGATGCAAATCTATAAATTTTAAAACTATTTTCTATTGATGACCCGTGTAAAGCTAAATTTACACAATATGATAGTGGATAAAAATAAACAGTTTTATAATGTTGGACGTGTGTTAGTATAGTTTTTCACCGCACACACAATATACCTACCGGTTAGAAAATACCGGTGATAAATACGCATATCGCAAATTTCATATTATTATCATCATCTTTTACAAAACCACTCTTGTTTTCACCAGCTTCAAACTGCACACATCGAAAGTCATTTCCACGCAAGCGAAGTTACATACAAAAGCTAGAGCTATATCCTACTAATCTTACTAATACTATAAATGCGAAAGTTTGTGAAGATGGCCATTGGGTATATGGATGTTTGTTGCTCTTTCACGCAAGTACTTCTAAACCGATTACTATGAAATTTGGTATGTAGCTTACTGAAGTCCCATAATAAGACATAGACATTATATCCCGGAAATTCTACAGGAAAATTTTCATTGAAAACGCGGGCGAAGCCGCGGGCGGTATCTAGTGTGGCTATATTCGTGGCCACCCCGCGCTATCTCTCGCTATACGTCATGCATATCGCGACGTCACCGAGCCCTTAGATCCTGTCGTTTGTGCATGTTCTCGTCTTTTTCATGTGTTGTGTATTTATTTAATTGTTAATAATAATATGTAGTAGCAATTATTATTATAGAATAATATAGATAATGCCAGACGGTGTGTTTTCGGTAGATATTATGTGTGCTATTATGAGCTTTTTCAAGGGTTCTATAGGGTGGGATAACTTTTAAATTAAATACAATGACTAAAAGGTTATTATGAAAACCATATCTTAAAATGCCTTTTTCATTGTTCATGTTCTGTTATTATGATTTATCAAATGTTTACTAAGGACTTCAATGTAGCACAGCACGTAAATTGTTTAGTGATTACCTTGAAGGTACTAACATAATATTAAAAAGATATCTATATCTACCCAGCGAATAAAAAACCCCGTTGTTATTGGTAACATTTTGCTAAAATAGTGACAATCAAAGGTCATATGTATCACAACATCACTGGTGTAATTCTCATTACTATTGACCCTAAACTCAAAGCACTTAGGTACATAAAGTTAGGGAGTAGCGTCAAGAATCCTCAATTAGGGCCTACCTGTTGCGTCAGCGATTCGTTTCAATTGGCTGTATTACATCGCGTGATATCTACGTCCGTTTCGACTTTCATTACAAACTTGTGGTGTAATGAAGACTGAAGTAAAGCTTTAGTATTAGAATTGTAAGAAAGTAACATTCTTATACCTTCCGTATTAGAGTATGGTTATGTCACAGAATAAGTAATGTAGAGTCGATAAGAATAGTGCATAATTTTGACTTGCTAAATATAAGTTAATATTAAAGAATTGCTGTATCATATTTCATTCGTATATAAAAGCAGCACCTAATGGTTGTTTATTAAATAATTAAAGGGTACTTTAATTAAAACGATTCCCCAAGGTTGAAAGATAGTCTAAAAATACAATCGCAATCAAATGACTATGATCTTAAATTACTTCAGCTCTTTTGAAAGCTTCAACACGAAGCACACAACAATTTCCAACCTACACCCCCTCACACCGTACGTTTTTAATAATTCATAATGAAGTTAAGCATCTATTCACGACGCGACGCGACGCGACACGACGCGACACAGTGTCAGTGCTAAATATCACGCGCGTGCAATCGGGGACGCGATCGGGCCACCCCGCCTCGCGGCGATAAGCGGCTGCATTTACACCGTCACTGTATATTTTATAGAAATGGTTATAAATATGCACGTAGTGTTTTTAGAATTGCTCAAAATTTAAAACTAGTTGTTGAATTGTATCTGCTGTGTTTAATCTAGCAAAATAATGTGAAAATTATGAATATTAGTGCTTAACTCTACATCAATAAAATTACGCGATTTCAACTATCTGTGTCCCTATACACTATGGAAATTAGAATCTCCCTTTTCTATGGAAATTAGAATCTTTTTTTTTATAGCTACATCAGTAAATAAAATTAGTTTATTACATAAACGCTTCAAAATTAAAACATAATATACAATATACTAAAACCATTCACCATTTACTATACAGTAGGTATACAGGTCCATAAAAGTAAACCAAATAAATCTTAAAGTTAAAAATCACCTATGAAATAGTGAGGGGAGACCGGGGGACAGTGAACACTGTTATCAGCCGATTGGAGGCGTGCGCGGGCCTGATAACACTCCCACCCCGTATTTCACACCGCCCGAGCCACAGGCGTCTGTAAAATTTAGATTAGATTTCTCTTGTTTACGTCATCAAGTGCAATTAACGAAATACTTAGTGCTTACTGAAATTAAGAGCAACTGTTTGCACTGTTTATTTAGATTTTGTTAAAAGAGATTGAATGTAAATGTGTACGTTGAATTGGCATATCTTCTAGATAATTTTCTGTGACTGGTTTGATTTAATTTAATATTAGACAGAATGGATGAATGTAAAGTTATGGCATGCTAGATATAATTGTGTCTGGTGATACTGGTAATAGCTGGCTTGCCTTTTATGGATATTAGATTCATTTTGAAAACCAGGTTTCTTCGCAGTTGTGTTGATTGGGTTTGGCACTGTTTTAGTTTCGCACTTGCTTATTTAAGGATACAACCATTTATATATTTTTTCTTATGACTATTGTCGAACTTTATCGACTTTTATGAAATGCTTTATATGAACACTAGTTGATTTAAATCAATAAACGCATAGAGCGTATATATTACCTATATATTATTTTATTTAAATTATAATTTCAAATTAACAAGATTGCGTATAAAGCACTTTATAACAAATTAATCCATTATTTGTTATCTAATAAATTTAAATAGATAAATAAAAATCATACTAATTAACAAGTGTTGACATTTTCAAGTTTATCTTTTATTGTGGTGCGTGGACTTTCATCTGTATTATTTAGGTAATAAATATGGCTAGAAATCTAGATAAAGTTTGAGCTAGATCTTATGATCTAGACCATAGCACACGCCGGCGAAGACTAATAAAGCGATTTAATAACCACTTCCTAACCGTGCATACTCGTAAAGATCGCATTTCATCTTTATTACCGATAAATTAGGAAACTGCATCTAGTTACAGTGTGTACACTGCATCGTTGCGATAAAACCTATGTATAGATGAGGAACCTACTCTTTAGTACAGTTATTCTATAATAATTTATCATCAGTAACAAATTCTTCTTCTTCTTTGTCTTCTTCTTTTTCCCGATCTCAATAGAGACGGATTCTGTGCATTATGTGCAGGTTATTTTTGCTGTCTTAATTGTTTAAAATGTATTATTTTATATTCTTTTTTTATCAGATTAAAAGCTTCAAATAATTTTGATAAGCTGATAACTTATTTTTTTCTCCATTTAATTTCTATTTCTATCCACGATCCTATTTTTATCAATTTTTTTCACATAATATAACAAATTTTAAATTAATTGCCTGATTAATAAATGTCTATATTCTCGTCTTCCCCTCTACCTATTCCCGAACTTAATAAATATAAGACGACAAAATAAAACTAATTTCGACACGTAAAAATGATTCGAAATCGAGTATAACGCGATCAAATTGAAAATACATTAAAGCGGGCGGGAGTGGTTTAATTTAACGACATTTTATCATAGCTGCAGTGATGCAGGGAGTTATCAGCAAGCGGCAGCCGCCTTATCGCAAGCCCGCACGTCTCAGAACCGAGTTTATGTTCTGTTTCACTCAATTATTTGTATTATAAAAGTTTATTTTCCGTTTGTTGTTATTATGGAATAAATGGGATGTACAGGTTAGTGTTGTGAGGTATATGAGAAAGTTTTTGGTCTTTGTTATGACGTTGTAATCGGTTACGTTTGCACGGCTAAAACAGGACATCGATTGGCATGAAATTTTGTATGAAAACAGTTGAAGAACCAGGAAACATAGGCATTGATGTAGTACGTTATACATTTTACTTGTAAATTGAATAGATTATGTCTCTCTGATAGAAAAATAACCATAAAAGCTTATCTCCTAACAGAAAAGTGTTCTATTATCATAATTAAATAATAAAAAAGATAAACTTTATCATTTTACAAATTGATTCACAATTAATGTGGTTTTTAGTTTTTACACTTAACTTAATTTTTGCCATCTTGTTCTACAAAGAAGATAAGATATGAAATAGTTGAAAAGTCAACGAGTTTTGCAGCTTAATTAATTTATTAAAAAAAAAACTCTAAAAAAATATATATTGATAAGTGTACAAAGTTTGAATTAAATTCATCCTTTTAAGTCGGTCAAAATCCAATCTAAATATTACAAACATACAGGTGAAGCTAATAAAATCGTGTTAAAAAGGAAACATGCAAACTGCGCAGTCGAGATGGATAGACTAAATAAATAAGTGACTAGCGGCGCTTATCACAGCGCACCAGCCTCCCTTATCCGCGGCCGACACCGCGCTGCACAACTAGATAACATACCTGGCTTTAAATAATACATACCTTGTGTGAATGAATACACTATGTAGATGGTATGAATGCGTGTAGTATGTGTAGATTTTTTTAGTTGAAATCTATAGCGAGGTTTATTAAGAACTAGCTAGTGGTAAATGTTAAAAATACTTATGTAATGACGATTCGAAAGTGCTACTAAATAGTAGTCTAATTGAATAAATGAATGTTTGAGTTTGAGTTTGAGTTTTAGCAGTCCGCCCCGGCTTCGCCCGTGGTACATATTTCACAATAAAAGGTAGTCTATGTTCTTTCTCAGGGTCTAAAGATTGTCTGTGCCAAATTTCATCAAAATCGGTTGAGTGGTTTAAGCGGGAAAGCGTAACAGACAGACAGAGTTACTTTCGCATTTATAATACATAATTATTAGTATGGATAGTAGGGATTTTAGAGTGGAGGATTTAAGTGGAGGAATAAATTTTACGTGAAAAGTATAAATTGTTTGCTATTTATTTAATTACACTACAACCAATCGCATGCCAAATTGAGCTTTAAGCTTTTAAATTCACCGATTTTTATTAAATTTCTTCCTGATACGACAAAATGATTTCTACCCGGTCAAAAACTGGGTCTCTTTTCTAATGTAGCTTCGGAGTTGGTTCATGATTCTATATTATCTTAATACATAATATCATGTTTTGACCCTGTCTCATTTGTTTTATACACGTGTTCCATCATCTGTTTTATCTTTGTTTAAAATTTACGACTGTTTTTAAACAAAGCCCTGACTGAAGACTGTTTTTCGATATTAGCCCATAATATCGAAAAATTACTGTCTTAAAACTATTTAAAAACCGGTTGGCACTCAAAAATCTTGTTTTAAAACCGTCATAAAGCATAAAAGTTATTCAAAAAGCCCGCAATCGATCATGATTCATAGTGAAAGGCCACACAGTATAGACCTAAGGCGAGTTTGCACGTATTTAGTACCATATAGATTTTATCTCGAGCCTACGAGTAGGCGTTACACCACCCTTTACCGAATAAATAAACATTGTATCACACACCGCTTAACTTTCAATCCTAACTACGTGAAATTAAAGTCTAATTTTAATCACGCGATAGTGCAATTGAGATTTTTTAGCCAATATCATACGGGATGTGTGTTGGAGTATTGTGGACTTAAATACGAAGGTTTTAGGTCGATTATTGTGTGTGCTGGAGAGAACGCTGTGTAGGAACTGATAACATTGTTTTACAATTGAGATGTAAGCGCAGATTCCGCGCTATAATAAGCTTTTCATGACTTAGCTCCATCTATCGGTTTTGCTTTTGTTTCGAGATTGTGTAAAAGTATTGTTACGATTTTGAAATTATTAGGTACGAACTTTTGAGCTTTTAAAATCTCTTTTTGGAACATAAAAATTGAAATCTTTAATGTATTGACGTCACCGTCACGTCACGATTTATTCCGGTCATATTTAATATTAATTTATAATTTATTAAAATTTTGACTCCGGTGTGTAAATAATGTCTTGTATTTTTTAAAAGCTCTATTAAATAACATATTATTACACTATTAAAAATATCAGTATTGAGGCTTATACAGGGTGTCCCACTATTGGTATACTAAGCGCGAAGGGACTTGTATTTGACAAGTATTTTTTACAAACTCAGCGTATGCAAAACTACAACCTCCTTTGAGCTTAGTATAGCAACAATGGGACACCCTGTATATTAAGAAAGATAACAAGCCTATATTTTCGCAATAACCTTTATTTCTACATTTTCCCTATTGCTACAAAACTATATTTAAACTATACTTTAAACTACTTATCTTAAAAAACACGAGAATCAATTTCAAAGCAAGTGAGAAAATGCAAATCTCCATTTCTCTTATCTCAGAAGAAGCGTGCAGTCCCCGGAGTACATTGATGCTTTAACATGGTCACAATTATACAGCTAGATAAGGAACGCGCATTGGAATGCATGATAAAAGAAAACATTTCTTAAACATATGTGTTTGTATATGTAGGAGTTTTAAATGTTTTCTAATTTTCAACTGATTTTTTACGCGATTTCACTACATAGTATAAAACAGTCGCTTTCTCTGTCTCTATGTCCCTTTGTATGCTTTAATCTTTAAAACTACGCAACGGATTTTGATGTGGGTTTTTTAATACATAAAGTGATTCAAGAGGAAGGTTTTAGTATGTAATTTATTAGGTTTTAGACAAAGCGGGCGAAGCCGCGGGCGGTAAGCTAGTAGTTCATAAAGTACCTTTTTACGTGAAGTATTATTATTTTTGGATCATACAAGTATATTAATTTTAAGCTGCGAAAATCTGTTCATCTTTATTTCTGTATATTGTAGCTTCTCTTGAATAGTTTTCAGCTTCTTCCTAGAATAACACTTATTTTAAATTAATTGAAATAAGTATACATTTCAACTTCCAGAAAAATGTATGAAAGATCTTCCTTAAAAAATTCGTGTGCGTCAAATAATGTTACATAAATCCAAAATAAATCCTAATACAAAGAAACAAAAGCCAAAGGTTTACATCCAGGATATTCAGTATCGCGCGAACACTCGCAGTGCGACTACAAAAATACTAATAATTCCAACATAATCTTGTTTGTAAGCAACGTGGAGTTATGTTTACTGGATGTGCCTTTTTATACATATAATCTCTATTTTATTTTTGTTCTCTAATTTTATGTATTTATTTAAGTTGAAGGATAAAAGGTCTTCAGTAAAGAGGAGGATTGTATTGTACTTTACTAGATAGCATACATGTTTCTACACAATAAGAATATTATGTTGTTAATAATAATATTATGTTGTCAATTTAACTGTGTGATTTAAATTAATCATTATAATGCATGTAATGCATTATAATGCATTTTTGCACGTTTTAAACTTAACACTTAGTTATTTTTCAATTTATTCGTCACTAACATACCTATCTATACCATAAAAATGATTTTTTTACCATGATATATTAAGCAGTATGATTTCCAATGTGGGAAAGTGATGGTGCTACACGCTGTCATTTTTCCTAACTGGAAATAATACTGCTTTACGACATCATAGTAGGTACCAAGAGAACCATCCATACATCCAACATCCACGCTGCCGTGCTCTATCTCGACTCTCGCTAACGATTTATTTAGTCACACATTCGCTCGACCGCCACACGTCATGCGTAGTTTTTGATAGCGCGATGTGCACATTTTGATACTTTTTGTATTTTATTTTATTAGTACCTATTTACTTGTTAAGAAAAATTTTACGTAGAACAGACTGACTGACTGACAGAATTAATAACAAGCCGATGTTACTAATAATTCAGATTCAAGCATGAACCACCACTTTTGCTTCTCCTTTTACCCTTTTTAATGTCCTTGTAATATCGAATTTGTATTCGCTCAATTTTATTTAAATTAACGGTTAGATTCTTATAGAAGAAATAGAGTACTTTTCCTCAGGAAATTAATTCTAATGTCTATCAATTTACTCCAGCGCTGTAACATTTTTAACAAAATTTTCCCAAACACCTCTACAATAAAACCTCCCTTTCTATACACTTCACAACCACTAAACCCTTTCGCATTTTAACACACCATAAAGAGTGCAAAAACCACCGATCCTTATCCAGAGAAGTCAGGGGTATCCATATAGCAAATTTACGATCACACGATCTTTACAAGTCCAATACAAAGGCTGGGAAGCGGCCGCAGCTAACGGCGTCGTTACGGCCGCTAACGGTTGTAACGGCCGTTATCAGCGATACAGGGCGGGCGGAAGGCTACCTGGGGCGGCTAACGTGCCTTAATGCATCCGATGTTATTTATACCTCGATATGTTTCCTGATTCTAATGATATGGCATCTAGACCGGTTAATTAGGTGCCGGAAATAGGATGTAGGTGCGTGGAATTATTTTTTATTATCTTAAATATGTTTTTAAAGGGATTATTTTAGCAATTTTTTGCGGGTACATAGTCTCGTTACGTTTATGTGCAATTTAATAACCCATATTAATTTTATTTATTGTTCAGCCAATAAAAATAACACTATATGTATTATATTATATTTTTTATTTACTTTCTTGTTTTCTTTATTTAAATACCTATTTTTAATTTGTGAGTTAAACTTTATAATATAAACGTTATAAACAACGCAGGCATCAAAAATATTGACAGACCGTAAACGTGATTTCCTTCGCCTAGCACAGACTAAAAACAGTATCTATACAGCATAGACTAAAGAGTGACTATAGAGTATAGACTCGCGTCAGACGGTCTATGTTATCAATGAAAAATGTTCAGTTTATAGTTAGTTTCAAAACATTCGCGATAGCCCGTATCTTAAACTTTTAGCAGTCACTTGTGAGATAGTTGTGATATATTCTACGTAGATAGAACTTCCGAACTTGCGCCGGCTTCCGTACGATTGTTTAAAATAAATACACTAAAAATTTAGTTTTATCTACTGAAGTTAGAGGCGAGAAGTAGTCTGCATGTTGTAGAGCTGTGTGGATGGATAGTACAGTTCAGGAAATTGTATTCTAAATCCTTATGCTTCTACTGGACTATTTGAAGTATGTCTATACTTACAAGTTACAGTACCTAAATAAGTATTTAGCATCTGTTATTTTCGATTATCGATTTAAAGCTATTTAGTATTTACCAATAATTGTTAATTATTAAGAGACACCAGAATTTATGTGTCATTAAATCTAAAAAGTTGTGTACAAGAAATAAATTTTATATTGAAGTTGAACTCCTCCAAAAATATGATTGTATAATATTTAAATCTATGATCAGACATCACAAAAGTACAAGTTCTAATATTAGTCTAATAAAATGACTTAGCTGTACATTGCGCCCTAAGTTCTACAGTTATAATATGTCATAGTCATATAGCACGTAATGTGCAGTTAGATACGGGACGATAGCCAACTTCGAGATCCAATACAAGGCACTACCAAAACTTATTTCGATGGTTTGTGGTACAAGTGCATGGGTGACGCGATTTTAATAAACTACTTAAAATTGTTGTTATAGCGGCAACGGAAATATATCATTTTTGAAAATTTCAGCTTTCTAGCTATCACGGTTTACCTATGAGATACAGTCTGGAGACAGACAGACAGACAACGAAGTCTCAGTGTGATAGGGTCCCGTTTTACCGTTTCGGTAGGGAACCCTAAAAAACTACTCTAACAAGAAAATAATAAGCATAAGGAATATAATTAGAATAAGCTGCAAAATATATCACTTTGTTTCCTTTCATATAGGTTTTTTATTTATGATTAGAAATAAATATTACAAGTTCTGAAATTAGTAGTACCACGCCTACTCTCCTACTTCTCAGCTCTCCTTTGCTTTTTGGTTGTCTGGAAGAAATCGCTCATGAGCGATAAGACCGCCTACTGTACCCTGACCTCTTTTGCTGCTTTTATACTGTCTTTCTGTAAATTTCTGTGTGTACAATAAAGTATTTTTATTATTATTATTATTATAGTAGAGTTACGTTACATACAATCGATATCTTCTGCTCTACATTGATATAACAAGAAACGTATCGATACAAATAATACACATTAATAATAATAATAATAGGGCGTAGGGATGTGATTGGGCGTAGGGATGTGACGACCCCATCGCCCACGGTTGGAATATCTATTGTCTATGTGTCAATAGATATTCCACCCGTGCAATCAGTCAACCCGCAGGACACCTTGTGGCGGGGTGTCGGGGAGTAGCGACCCCGCGGGAACCGAGCGCTCCCGGGGGAGGCCCCTGTCTTCATCTCCGGCTTGCCTTCACCGGCCGGTCGGAGTGAAGCCTGACGAGGACAGGACCCCCACCTCTGGCTTGCCTTAACCGGCCGGCCAGAGTGGAGTCGCGAGAGCTTTTAGCTCGAAGGGTGGATGCGAAGCGTAAGTGGCGAGTGGGCACGTGATGCTGGACCCTCAGGGAGCGCGTGATCGTCGTTTAAAGTCCAGGGACGCCTCTCCACCCTTAGCTGCTCACAATATGTTGCCCCCTTGTCGCACTATTGCAGCGACTTATTTCGGGGGCCCATACAGTGAGAGGGCGAGTCACCACCTGCCAACAATTTTTTGCTATATTTTAGTAGAAAGGCAGGTGCCATAGTCTTCCATAGTCCTAAATTCCGGTCCATTAACATCCCTTCCATAGCCCAGTTTATTTTGTTTCCTTATCTTGCAATAGTCCTACATCGGCCGCGGACTGCCTAGGGCTGTATCTCTATAGTGCAGTCATGGGCAGGCTGCGGCTGGTGTCCCACAACACATTAAAAGTCTCGAAAGGGCCTCTGCGTGTTGGATCCGTGTCCCCACGTAAGCCTTCCAAAGATCCGGGTACCGTCCTTCTGGTGGTACCCGAGTATTATGGAAATGAGAAACATAATAATAATAATAAAGCCCTTTATTCTGAAATCAGTAAACAATTCAACATAATCTAACACTATACATAAATAAATTTTAGTTTATTTTACAATATGTCTCTAATTTCAGTGTGCCTGTTGGCATAGGCCTCCTCCAAAAACTTCCACTGGTTTCTGTCATTTGCCACCCTTCTCCAATTTGCACCTGCCGTCAGTTTCAGATCGTCTTCCCATTTTACTTTTTGCCTTCCTCTATTTCGTTTTCCATCTCTTGGGTACCACTCTGTTGTAGCCTTGCTCCATTTCTCATTTTTGTCACGCATCATGTGCCCTGCCCATCGCCATTTTTGTTTGTCTATTCTTTCGAGTATATCTGTCAATTTCGTTTTCGATCTTAGGGTTGTGTTTCTAATCCGATCCTGTCTTCGTGCGCCTGTCATACTTCGCTCCATTGCCCTTTGACATATGGCTAGTTTTTCCCTGAGCGATTTGGTCAATGACCAGGTCTCGCAGCCATAAGTCAGACACGGCAGTATACATGTGTTAAAAGTTTTTGTTTTTATCGCCATTCCAAGGTCTTTAGACTTCATTATTTCTTTTAGGGCCCAGTACTTTTTCCACCCAATAGCTATTCTCAGATTTATCTCTTTTATATTTTGTTCTGTGGTAGAAATAACCTGTCCCAAGTATGTGTATTGTTCGACATATTCGAGATGTTTATATCCAATTTTTATGTTCGTTTTTTGGTCATTTGTCATAAGTTTAGTTTTTTCGGCGTTCATTTTTAATCCGACTTTCAGACTTTCATTGTTTAGGCCTTGAATCATGACTTCTAAATTTTTGAGATTTTCCTCGAAAAGGACTAAGTCGTCCGCAAACCTGAGGTGGTTCAATTTTTTTCCGTTTATATTTAGACCGAAATTTTCCCAGTCTAATTTTCTGAAAATATTCTCAAGAACTGCCGAAAATAGTTTGGGTGAGAGCGGGTCGCCCTGTCTCACTCCTTTCTCTATGTTGAATTCTCTACCTAGAGACTCTAATTGGATTCTGGCTTTACTGTTTGAGTAGATTTTTGTAATGATGTTAATGTATACTGCCGGTACTCCTTGTTGTTTTAATGTCTCCCATATGTACTCGTGTTTTATGCTATCGAAGGCCTTGGCATAATCTATAAAGGCTATATATAAGGTTTTGTTGTATTCATTGTATTTTTCCAGCACCTGCTTGACTGTGTGGATATGATCTAAAGTTGAAAAACCTTTTCTGAATCCCGCCTGTTCAATCGGTTGCTGTTCGTCAAGCATTGGGGTGATTCTATTTAGTATAAGTTTTGCAAAAACCTTGTATACATTTGACATTAGGCTTATGGGCCTATAATTACCAATGTCTTCCTTATCTCCTTTTTTGTATAATAATATTATGTGGGATTTGGTCCATTGTTCTGGAATATAGCCACTTGTCAGGATCTCGTTGAATATCTTGGTCAGAACTGGTACTAACTCTTCCATTGTTCCTTTTATTAATTCGTTAGTTATTTTATCTGGCCCTGGTGCTTTGCCCATCTTTTGGCTTGTAATGGCCTGCTCCACTTCTTTCTGTAAGATGCTAGGAATAGTTTCTTCGTCATCTGTATTGCAACATTTACTAACTTTGGATGGTTCTTGTTCTGCGTATAATTGTTGATAGAAATCTGTTGCTGCATCCTTGATAGTTTTTCGCTTCGAGGTGGTCTTTGATCTCTTTTTCAGTCTTGTTATCCACTCTTTACCTGTCTCTTTTAATTCACTTAATGCTTTTTTAACGCCTCCTGTTCTTGATATATGGAATTCTAAGGTTTGTAATCTTTTCATCTTTCGGTCTTTCCTTATGTTCTCTCTTATTTTCTTGCTTAGTTCTGTTATAAATTTTATGTTTTCTTTCCCTATTTGGTTGGATATTAGTTCTTTTCTTTCATTGATTAGTTCTAGAGTTTTATCACTGAGTTGATATTTGTTGTGGTTTTGGTTTCTGTTTGTGGTCGCATATTTCTGTAGCTGTTTCTCAAGGTGACTATATTTTTCTCTCACGTTATTTGCACCACTGATCTCCATACCTTCTAGGTAATTTGTGTTAAAGCTGCTGTAGTCAGCTTTCAGCTGTTCTATCACAGAATTTTTAATATGCGTCCGGGAAGTTTTATTTGGGTGTTTTTTGAGAGAGCTTCTTACCATTCGATGATTTGTGTTGAAATTGAGCTTAGATATAACTGTGGTATCTGTAAAAGCCTTTGGGTAGCTGCTTATTACGTAGTCAATCTCGTTTTTGTAAGATCCATCCGGAGAGATCCAAGTCCACTTATTTTTTATCTTTTTCTTAAAAATTGAGTTAATCACAGTTAAGTTGTGTTCCATTAAAAAGTTGATTAGCTTCTCTCCGTTTTGACTTCTCTTTCCTTGTCCATACTTTCCAAGAACATGTTCTTCGCTGTTTTGCCTTCCACCCACCTGAGCGTTGAAATCTCCCATTAAAATTATGTGTTTGTCAGAGTTGGTTTTTACTACTAGTGAAATTTCCTCGTAAAAGGCATCTATTGCTGATTTTTCCGCTTGTTCTGTAGGTGCGTATGCTTGCATTATTGCCCATTGCTTCTTGTATCCTGGGAATTTGATGATCAGCAATGCCAGCCTTTCGGAGATACGATTTAGTTCTTGTATATATTGTTTTAGAGATTTCTTGATTATAAAGCCCACTCCTCTTTGGCCTGGCGTTTCTCCCTTTTGAAATAGAATGTAATCTTTATGCTCTTCAATTTTTTCGCCTAGTCTCCTCATTTCGCTTATGCCTAATATGTCTAGTCTTATGTCTTCTAGTGCTTTTTCCAGCTCCATCAAGCTTTCCTTTGTCCTGAGGGTTCTCACATTTAGGGTTGCTACATTGAATACTTCGCATCTTTTGGTTTGTCGGGCTGGTGACACTACAGGTCCATTTCGGATTTTATTCTGTTGTGTTTGTGTCTTTAAGTTGTATAATACTATGCTGTTGTTTCTATTTGTATTTGGAGGGTTTTGGTCTGCTTCTCCCACGGTGACCGGCCGGATTGGGATGCGATTTTTGTTTGTTTGTTTTGACGTGTTTGTGCATTTTGACATATTTTGGTACCGGGTGCCTATGCCCATCATTAGTTTTTTGGAATTTCTGTAGGTGAAGCTGTTCTTCCATTCTTAATATATTTGAGTATGCTAGGTTTTATCACTTCCTTTGCTGAGCTTCCCGCTTGTGATAATACTGGTTCACTTTCCAGGGTCACTTTTTTCTGTATTGGTGTGTTTGGGGAGGCTGACTCACCTCGCTTTCTTTTTTCTCTGTTTTTGTCTGAAGGTTTCTTCACTACCAGTTTATCAAAGTTAATGTAGGCAATATTTCCTTTCCGTTTCTCTTCCTTTACTTGTTCCTTCAGTTGCTTCCTTATTTCTAGTACCTCCTTAGGAAAGTCCTCATTTACATAAATTCCTGGTGGGAGTTTCGACTTATTCTTAAGTATTGTATGTTTTTTCCAAATAGTTGTGACTGTAGCAACGACCGGGCGGTTTTTGTTCTGAGTCTTTTGGCCTATTCTATATATATTGCTTATCTCTTGGCTGTCCATAGGTATTCCAGTTTCGATTATAATTTCCTTTAAGTAATCTACTAACTCGTTTTCTGTTTTGCCTGATTCGTCTATTCCATAGAATACTAGATTGTTCTTCCTCTTATCTTTTTCAAGCAAGTTAATTTTCTGTTCCATAGTTGCTACTTTAATTTTCAGGACTTCGTTCTCTTCTGTTAGGGATTTAAATTTTATATCTATCCCTTCCATAATGCTTTTCGTCACTGCTGTTGTTATTTCTAAAGTTTGTTGTTTCATCTTTTCCTCCATTTTCAATAATAATAGTTCTATGTTTGCATCCATTTTTGGGGTAATTTTATTTCTTGATGTGGCCACACTACTTTTGGTAGCTTTTGGAATTTGTTACTGGCAACTTCACAAGTGACGATGACGTTTGACAGTTTGATGACAGATCGTCTCTTATCTATGAAATGATCGTGATTCTCACTTTTTAGGTTGTGTTGTCAAATGAAATTTGATATTTTCTTGCCCAAACTTGTAACTTTGCACATTTTTCACTTGCGGATATTGCTTATTTGTGTTTCTGTGATACTTTTGTGACTCGGCACAACTGTTCGATCACTATTTACCACTAGTTTAAATGTTTAATTACGGAGCTTCGTGACGCACTTGTTTACAGTATGGACACCGGAACCGGACCCATACACATACACCCCGAATAATACACATTAAAAGTAACTATATTTAAAAAAAAAACAAAGATGGCACTTGCCCATACGCTAGTCGCTACAAACAAAGCCTTTTTTTTCAAGTGGGGAAATCTTGCCTAAGATACCCACGGCTCCCGGGGAAGGAGCCGTGGGTTATGTCGGATTCCTACCGACTAAAACCCCACCGTGTACCAACGCGCTGCTTTAGACGGGATAACAAACAAAGCCTAACTTAACCTGTGTAAATGTGTATTAAAATTGTCTCTCTCTCGTTACTTGTACCACACACGAAACACTGCAACTAATACGCTTAAGATGCACTAATTAAAGTGTTATGTTAGTTTGTAATGTCGCGAGAATGTCGTACGAATGTTGCGACGTCGGACGTGAGATAACGGGCACAGTTCGACGGTTTGTTTCCATTGTACTACAACAGTGGTGTAAAAATGTTTCGTGTAAGGTTGTATGAATGTAAAACGTAAGTAAACGTGATATTTTAGATAATGTCTGGAAACAGAATAGAAGTACAAAGTCTGTTTGATACTCTTGGTTTAAGTGGACAGTGATTATCGTGGAATTTTACGCAAACATTAAGGCCGTGTACGCGGTCCGTGCGCTGTTTGGCTCAAATATGTGATTTTTCAAACCAGATTGTCCATCAACCACTTATCTTACAAACATATGAATTACTAATAATTTTAGGAAATTTTATAGTCTATATAGTTAGTTAAGAGTTTTTTTCAATTAATACAGTATTTGTGAATACCATCAAGATAACTGAGCCGATGATTACTTGATTTCGCTTTTAGTGTCAATTTCGAAGCTAAAAATATCTGAAATCGCTGACAGATCTAACACACAATTTTTTTTAACTAACTGCAAAAATCCTTATTAAAATAGTTAGTTAAGAGATTTTTTTATTTTGGACTCCTAACTTACGAAATTAAAATCCGAACAATGTGAATTTTTTTAGAAATTATAGTCGACAAAATGATTATTTTCACCAAGATATTTGACTTAGTTTAATATTATTTTTACATATTGCAATAAAAGAACGTCTTACTTATAAGATAAAATTTAAAAAATCAACTAAGGTACCTCTATTATTTTTCTACAATTTTTTTTAAAGTACTATAAAACACTGCGCGCGACCCGATTAAAATCAGTCGGCAGCGAGCCTTTCCAGAGAGAGGACATGTTGCTCGGCGCTCTCCTGTGGACTTATGCTATTCATAGTAAAAGGATAGCGCAAGCCGCGATCTATCGTAATAGATCGCGGAGATTTTGACTTGCGTTAAATTGAATAAGCCCTCTTAAACAGGCGTTTAAACAGAATATTTATCATCTAATTCAGCTTTAATTCCATTTTAAATATCATATTGTCGTATTCAAATCTAATTAATTTTAGTCTTCCTTCTAAAATTGACAATTTAAATAAATTCTAATAATTTAATTTTCGTTTAATTTGTGTTTTGAGACATTCTCTACCTTTTTATTATGGAAAAAAATTAGTATAAATAGTAAACACACAGTCATAATAATTAAGGATTCCTGTTTAAAACATGTCTAGTTAACCATCACCTCAGCCAACACAAGGCGCGATTATTTTTCGTATTAATTATGTGCACGTATAGCACCTAATGGCCGTTATCAGGTCCACAGTGGGACATTCATTCCTGCCTCCATCCGCGCTATCGCTGGATAAGCTTAAAACATTCGGATAACTGTGAGACAAATGAATCACTTTGCCATTATAAAATAAGGCGGGGTGCACGCGAGGCTCAGGAATGTTGCGCAGCTTTTCGCTAGGGTTTGAGCAACTTTGCTAGTCTTTTTAGTTGAAGAAATTCAATGTTTGTAATGTTATTGTGTGATAGGTTGATATCGTTTTGAAGTGGTGGATTTGGAATACAGCATTGAAACGGTATGTATGTATTATGTACATTATATTTGTAATAGTTTATAGAGTTGTGGATAGTTAAGATTCAGTACAATACAGTTTAAAGGATGATTAACGATTCCTTAACGACTGAACTCGATAAATTTATTTCTTCTATGTTAATTCAGATGTCACAATTCGTTACGAACTTAAATGCTTATACTATATTAACCATGGTGCACTTTCTAGAATGATTTTAATTAGTATTTCATTCCCATGATAAATTGACCACCTTAACTTCCAATTATCTACAAACATTGTTATGTCAAATGCATATAAATCAAACACCTAAAAGCGTACTTACCATACATATAAGACTAACCAATATCATAAACAATTTCCCACATCGCAAAGTACGTAGACGCCCTTAAAACTAAGATAAAGTCAGCGGAGATAACTCTGAGTGCTTTGAGCGATACGTCGAGTCGTGTGGTTGAAATTGGTGTATGATTCAAAACGTCTTTTAATTTATATTACTCGATGTATGAATTATTAATACGCATGTACTGATGATATTGAACACATGCTTTTGGAGCGAAGTGTGGTGTGGACACGATGTTATTGTGACTTTTTTAAACTAGTTTTTATAGAGAGGAGACTATAAATTAACTAGTTACAGTTCAGGCTGGCAATTTTAATGTTTAAAGAGGATAACGATAAATATCACAAATAGCTTGTATAATAATATCCTTATTCATATATTTTTAATTTTTTATTATGCGACATCTTTCGAGAGATAAAGAAGTACCTATTAGTACTTTTGTTCATAAATTGTATTGTAGTTATTCCAAAAATGATTCGACAATTTATGGGTAAACAATTTTCAAATAAAATGTATGCACTTATATGTAATCCTGATTTCACCAAATGCATGCAATACATGTTTATAGTGATGCAACGAATACGAATACGAATATTCGTATTCGCCGAATAGTAGACATTTACCGAATATTCGTATTCGGCGAATATACAAATATTTAAAAACGAATATTTTTGTACGCAACTCTATTTACTACAGATTTAAAAATCGCGCGTAAAAATATGGCGTGTGCAGAGGCCCTTAACCGCAACAACCGTTTTCCAAGTCTGAAAAATATTGTTCACTGAAGCCATGTACAGTTGCTTCGGAAAGACTTTTTTCAACGGCTGGAAACATCCAGACTGAAAAAAAATCGCCTAAAACCAGAAAATCAACGAATTTTATGTTTTTTAAATAAAAATTAGCCTATTGTAAATTTTAATTATTAGAAGAGTAAACATGTATTAAATAAATAAGTCTTTTATTACCAAGGCGAGATATTCGTATTCGTATTCGCCGAATAGTAGGTTTAATATTCGTATTCGTATTCGTAAAAGTAGTATTCGTTGCATCACTACATGTTTATCTAACATCATTAACTACCAATATTATAGTTCACTTTTATCCTCTGGATTGATTTCTGTAAAACATAGCTTCTCTCATTATAAGCCTATTAAATACCATAAACAACAAACTTTCATCCTTTCTAATTGTTACCAAGCACATCCAAGATATAAACCATGACAATTTGTTCACAAGTTAAGTACCAAATATAGAGACGTCGCATGTGGCCGCCCTAATATTGATAAAACTCGATAAGGCAGAGTGCTTTCAGAGATACGGACGGACAAACGAAATCGGTGTATGATTCAAATTGCGAGCTTATCGAGTCCTTAGCTATGCTAAAAAGCTATATGAAAACATGTTTTATGACGTCACTTATTTGTGATAAGATGTGCACAGCTGTTTGGAGTGTTTTCGGAATTTGATAATGCTCGTAGATTAAATGTTATAGTTTATTTATTTGATAAATTGTTTTTTTAGTGTTTACTAATTATATTGATAGTAATTTTAATTTAGTAAATGGAAGTGTCTGTGAGGAATTGAATGCGGTATTCAAGGAATTCTATTGTAGCAAAAATCCTCATCTGTTTTTTAAAAACTGTATGTGTTAACCATGTAGAAATGCTGTTTTAGAATTATCATGTATAAGTAAAACCATAAAAAGACAATATATGCAATAAACCAATAATAATTTAGACAAAACAGTGGGTTTTGTGTTACTTCCATAAAGATTTCATTATTTTCCAATATAAATAACATACAATATGTGCAAGTAACAATTATTTCAGAATTCATTTACACTACCGAAATTAGATACTAAATCAAGACCACGTTTACACCAACCATAGACTAATAAAGAACAGTACATACTGAGGTACATACACAAAACATGAAGCGTTCTCAGAGCAATATTGCCAGCTTTTCAATTACAGTCGCACCTTTCTGTTATCAGCACAGTGCATCCATCATAGCCCTTATCGAGCGCCACACACCACTTTTATTTTGCACCAATGCACACGGTTGCGAATAGTGTTAGGCTTTTTTTGTACGGGAGCTAGACTGACTGGGAAAAGATTTGCTTAAATAACAGAGTGGTGTATTTTTGTATGGGGATAGACTGGTAGCCACATTTTCTAAAATATTTGCTGAACAGAGAGGCTGTATAGCGTGTTTGGTAATTAAAGGTGGTTGGTAAATTAGTATTTTTTTGTATTTTGGCGATTCATAAGTGCTTCTTAATTAAGTCTAGTTGAAAAAATAAATGTTTGAGTTCACTTATGAATTGATAAGAAAACACAAGTAATGTATAATGCATCTTCATAATAATACACTTTCCTTATTGCAATAAGTAAAGTCTTATTTTTTATTATATCAAAGAGAGAGTAGGTGCCTATATACTACTAAAGATCAAGATTACAAACAAAAGACATGTTTTTCTTATATATTTTGTTAAAAAGTATATTGAAACAATATGTAGGTAAATATCCCTTTAAAAATACTAATCTAAAGCATCGGAATAATCACAAAATCTACTGCAGTTCTGTATCCCCAAGCAAAAAAGCCCATTAGCATGCAACTTTATCAGAAACCATAAAACTTGATATCTCACGTATATAAATAATAAACTGCAACAATACGATTTTGTAATTAGGCAATAAATATGTCTGGGAGATATGAAAGATTTCAAGAAATTTTGGGATTTGTGAAGTCCGGACGGTGTCGGTTTTCATTTTAATACGAGACGTTTTTCTTGTAAAATTATTCGTTTAATTTAAGTAATATACACACACCGGCACAATTAGCGGAACAGAAACCGATACGCGAGAACATCGTCTGGGATTTGAACGAATGGCAGCAGGTTCTCTTTACTGATGAGTGCAGACTTCTTTTAAAACAGATCAATGGGAGACAGCGAATATGGAGACACAGAGGAGAACGCCAAATATAGTCTAATTTTGAACACACAGTGGCTTATGGTGGCGGCTCGATAATGGTTTGGGGAGGGATATGTTTGAGAGCTCGCACGGAGTTATTGATAGTCATAGGAGGGACCATGACAGCAGATAGATACATCAGAGACATTTAAGAAGAACATGTTGTACCATTTGCCCCATTTATTGGTGACTACTTTATTCTAATGCAAGATAATGCTCGTGCTCATAGTGCACAATCGGTACAGGCATATCTGAGCCACGTAGGTATACCGGTGATGCAGTGGCCAGCAAATTCCCCCGATATGAATCCGATAAAGCATGTCTGGGACTTGCTAAAAAGAAGGGTTAAATCCAGAATGCCACCCTCCAACAATCTGAATGAACTTGGAAACGAATTACTTGAGAAGTGGGAGCGGTTGCCTCAAGAAATCATCGATAACATAATCTGTAGCAAGCCCAGACGAATGGAAACCGTAATCAGAGCAAGAGGGGGAAACACACGTTATTAATTTTGCTTTAATTTTATTGTCAAATCATTTAATGCTTACTTTTTTTATTTTTTTGTGATGGTTCATAATCATCTAAAAATTTCACTTATTTCAAATTTCTTAATTTTTCAATAAAAAATAACGAAGACTTTTCAAAGTCGTTGTTAAAAGATGTTAATCAAGTTGTTATTTTGTATCTAATTACATTTTCGTCAAATATATGCGTTATTATCTCATAGTCTCACTTTTTTTTTTGTTCCGCTAATTGTGCCGGTGTGTATATAATAAACCAACTGTAGTAAAAGTATATATCACTTTGTTTCATTTGAAAACTCACGGATTTAGGTACAACGATGGTAAGCTCTCTAAAAAGCACGGAAATTAATTAAATTAAAACAAATAAACATTAGCTGAAAAAATCTAAATAAAGTTTTATTTTTTTAAGGATATATCACGGATTCACGGGGTTTTAATAGAGCTCAAACCACACAAAGAGGATCTACAGGAGAAGGTTTTAAAAGGAAAACCTTCTGTGCAGCATATTCAATTACTTATATCTTACAACTATATTCCCTCCGATATTTCCGTACCAGAGGAATAAATCAATTACGGTAGCGATGTCAACACCAAAGCTATCAGTAGATAATAAAATCACGTTATTGCAAATTAGGTTGCAAATATTCGTACATTGGTAACTCACGCGAACCAAATTGGCGTGAGTCGTGAAACTCGATGCAGTTTTCTATCGGCATTCGTGATATGTCTTTGTATTTACTTGGAGAATATGATAAGGCTTGTTTGTACAAATGGGACGAGGATGAGTTATTTTGTAAGCTTTTAAGTGTCAATTACGTAATGATGTATTAGCAATAAGGCCGCCTCTTGTAAAAATTATGCCTTTCTTTTGTATTTATTATAAATAAATAAATAAACGATTTGTTACTATACACAACAACAATCCATCTTCACGGTAATGTAACAGCGTTCTTCTTTGTTTTTGAATGAGGTTTAGGTAAGGACCTACGTCTTTTTAAACTATTGCTTGTGTATAATAGAGACCGACTTACTGCCAATTACATAAAACACAAATCAGGAAAATATATTGTATCTAACTTTCTAGAACATGACATGTAACCATAATAAATTAGTTTGTCCATACGTACGTACCAGTATTCCAACATTTCTTGGTCAATTCAAGCCAAAAGTTACTAACTCTATAAATAATCGATTTACATAACTTCAAGGGTCTGTAATTTTATATTTATATCCGAATCTAAACTCTATTAGTTAAGAACCAAAACCTTTCCACCTTTCTTCTTTTACTTAATTTGTTAAAAATCTAGCTAAAAAATACTGACCAAGATTGTTTCCAAACGTAGCTTTCGTCTCGCACAAAAAGTCCTCACAATGGGAACGCACTCAAACTTGATAAGCCTTCAGTTTTATATTTAGCGGAGATAACGAACCGATTAGACGCATTAACGATAACGTGCCGTCTGTCTGTTTATCTGCTCTTCAATATATTTACGTCAGTTATCAAAGCTTTGATGTATTATTGCGCTCGAGTGTATCTAGTAGATCTGCAATGAATATAGATGGCTAATTTTAGGATGGTAAGAATTTTGGGTTAGATTTGGCTACATCTCTCTTGATTGAAAGCAGTAGTTTTTCCAATGTACTGCCTGCCTAACAAAACAATTCTCACTATAGTGTATATTTAATTTTAAAGCTATAAAAAAATTTATACATTCCTTACTTCTGCCAGAATCATCCACATTATCAATTTGTGCACAAAGGTGTGACGACCAAACATCAACAAGAAACATCTCTATACTTGCATTAAAATATAAAAAATACACACACAGTAAAACTATCAGTATGTACCTACACAAATTCCACACAGCTAAAATAATCCTTTGACCTTTCATAAAATAAAACCAAAGAACATACCAATAGTTAATTAAAACTATTTGTCTCTACGATATTATTTTAACTTATTAACGCGTAAATCGCAAACGAACGAACAAATCGAATGAATCTAAAAATCCTCCATCTCGGTGGTGTATGTAATAATCGATTTGTAGGCAATAAATCCTAAGGAACAACACGGCAGACAGACAGATACGGGAATCTATTAACTGAAGTCGGGACCTAGGGTCTTGGGTGACTGTGCGTTTGGGAAACGTGGGATATATAATAAACATTTTGTATTTTGTTGTTAAATTGTTTTGTTAGAAGTCGATAGGGATAGAGCTTTTATAAAATTGGGAACTTTTCTAATAGAAGATTTACATGACAAAAAATATGTTAGTAAAACAAATCTGTTGAAGACTAAATGAAAGAAAGAAATCATTTTGAATTTTTGAAAAGGATATATGCATCTACATTCCTTCTATTGATAATATACCCAATACAATACAAATAATTTCCTGATGAATATTAATGACAATTTCCTATTAAACAGCATCTTCAAACACAAACGTTTTTCTACACTAGATAAACGTTAACTTTATAAAAGCGTAGTATTGCTATGTTTTTATTCTTGTCTTCTCTTCTCTCTTATCCTTCATTATAAAATCAATAAAATAAAAACACTATCTATCGCCTTCAAAATTAAAGCACCTATTAAAAGTCCCACAAAATCTAGAATCATACCCACTACAAGCTAGGCACGGTTGACAATACCTAGATGGATATCATCAGCGCCCACACGGCTCTATGAGAGGTCTTGAATTTTGAATAACAAATAGAAAGACTTTTTATTCACAGATAACAATAAAAGGAACTTCGTTAAAATATTTTGCTGTTAAAGTTGGCTGAATGACTTTAGTCAATTATATCCATTCTTTACCACAGACTAAATAGTTACCACATACTACTTACTACTATTATAAACGTACCTAATAATATATGAAAATAAATGTATGTTTCTTTACAAATTGAAATCCAATAGATGACTTGTCCTGGATGATTTTTGACACAGAGATAAATTATACACATAGCCAATTTATATGCGGTTACCTACTACACTATTAAACCGCGCGCAAAGCTAATAAAACAAATTGCAGCATTAAAAGTATTGCATTTATAAATCAAAGGTTAATTCGGGAAATAGTAATCATCAAGTAAACACACATGGACCAAATTAATTCTGTACTATATTCATGAATACAAGTTCGGATAGCGATTAGAGATAGCAATCGATATAGATGTACTGTCTGGGCTAGGCTATTGGCCGCTCTGATTTATAGTCCGCATCTAGACATCTTCATTTAGCGCTGGTTTGAACTAGACTATACATACGGATACAGGGACAAAATTTTGGTCGGAAAAAATCGGTGGTAAATGTTAAAATATGTTATGACGATTCAAGAGTACTTCTAGAAGAAGTCTAATTGAATAAATAAATGACTTTGAGTTTAGCTTGGTTTTTTAGTTAGGATAGGCAAATAGCAAAGTTGCAGCCAAACTGAAATATTTTTCATTCCTAAATTTAGCCTGAAAAAGCGCCTATAAAATACTATTTAGCTCATTTGAAGAGAAAATCTGAAAAGCAATATTAAACCATTTTTCACAAGCAAATTAACAAATCGAACATTTCTGGATCATTCTTAATGTAGTAAATTAGTATAGGTAGGTACCTATAATAGTAAATGGTTCCAATAATTGTTCGTAAATTCTTCTCCCAAGTGTAAAAGAATACACAAACTTAAACAGATCCTACGATAACTAAACAAAAATATTATTCTAAAGCCATCCACGAGAAATGTTAGTGAAGAAAATTGCGTGATACGAACACGGAACCTCACACTATTACCATAAACATCACATTGTCATAGTTTACTGATAACTTATTAACCTTTTTTTACCAAAATTACGAATACTCATTCTGTGTGGCTTTGACCGATTTTTAGTTTTTTTACGGTGAATATAAAGGTTGGTTTTGACAACGGAATAAAACCCTAATATTAAGTACTAGCTTAGTTCCCGTTCTGGTGGAATTTCCGGGATAAAACCTATCCTATATTACTCGTGGGTAATATAGCTTGCGAATGGTGAAAGAATTTAATAGGTCCAGTAGTTTATGAGCCTATTCATTACAATCAAACAATCAAACAAAGTTTTCCTCTTTATAGTATTAGTGTAGGTAGTTAATAGTAGGTATTATATTATTATTAATAACCACCAACCCTTAGATTATGGATTGGTCTCCGCGCGCTACGACTAGATACCGCCGGCGTACTCGAAAAATGCGGCAACTAAAAGTACGCCGAAATCGGCGTACCCGAGCCAGTCGTGTCACAAGCATTGTGTGGAGTACCGATAGTTTCTAAAGATTTTGGACAAAACCTGAAGTAAAATGCCTGTTTGTGCCATAAAACTGTTTAAAAAAAATACAACAAATAATAAGAAAGACACTGGGATCACGTACCACCAGGAATAATCGTATTATTCGATATTTCACCTGTACTTTGAAAATGTTGTTTACGAAAATACGACGCCATTTAGTGTTGCCGTACTGCATATCCCAAAAACACACTTTTAATTTGAACTTATTTTATTCATAATGTTTTTTTTTTTCAATACTATTACTAACGCATATTATAAAAAAAATGATAATAACAATAATTTATTTCTGTTTAACCTTGTTTAACTGACTCATACCTATATTATATGTATTTTTTATTACCGCTTTTTTACTTTTAAAAAACCTTTGTGATAGTATAGTGGCATCGCAAGTGGATTTGAGTCACATGTTCATGGGTTCGATTCCCGGCAAGGCCAAAATGAAATAAAAATATTTTTCAAACTTCTTTCCAAGATAGCATTTCCCATTTATGGGGTAAAATTTATATAGCTGGCAGTACAATTCTTCACACACACTAGCGTCCTTACAAATTGCCTTACACACACTACAGAACTGAGTTGCCGCACTCACGGAGCTATTGTTTTTAGGTGGAGCGGTATCTAGTCGTAGCGCGCGCGCGGAGACCAATCCTTAATCTAAGCACCAACCAAATTATCTAAATATATTAGAGTAATTTACACCTATGTACCTACTCAAGAGCATGTAGAAATGAATATCGTTATAAAATTTAAACGATTTATTGAATACTAGCTTTCCACCCGCGGCTTCGCCCGCGAAGTCAAAGAAAAACCCGCATAGTTCCCGTGCCCGAGGGATTTCCGGGATAAAACCTATCCTATGTTCCGGGGTAAAAAGTAGCCTATATCCTTTCTCAGGAATCAAAATATCTCTATACCAAATTTCATGCAAATTGGTTCAGTAGTTAAGGCGTGATTGAGTAACAGACAGACAGACAGAGTTACTTTCGCATTTATAATATTAGTATGGATTTCTCTTTTCTTCTAATTCTTTTTTGGTAAGATTATTCAGATTTTTTAAAACCTTCAACATGACTTGTCTGCACAGATTCGTTGTCTATCTTTGTCTATACCACAGTCTACGTACCACAGAGTTGCCATTGTCTATGCCAAAAAAAATAAAGCCCACCCACGTCACAGATAGCATAGCCGCAGATATCGAAGTACGAGGTAGATCCACAGATTGCACCTACGCAGGTGCTATGCAACATTTGCATTACGAATGCCAGTGTCTTGTTGATACGGTCTCTATTTTGTATGAGCGTTTTTTTGTTCGTATGTATGCGAAACCTACGCAATTCTTTGTTTCTTGAAGGTTATATATCAAGTATTAAACATTTTCATATGTATTATTATATTTCATACTGCTCAGTGCACACTGCTCATACAGTTTATAGCAGTACAATTAATTGAAAATATAAGTACTCGTGACATAATTAATTATTTTTCTCACGTCACAAACTAATGCTGATTAATTGCAACATAACTTGACAGTCCAGAACACGCACATTTAAGAAATTAACTCAAGTAATGATAAACATAAAACGATGATATAAATCGCATTACAAATTATAACGATGAGCGAGGGATATAAAGATAAACAATGCGAGCGCGACAATGCGTGTTTGGGAATGTGCGTGGCGTGTCGTGATGCGCTGTTATTGTGTCAGCCACGCGAACGTGACGCGCGCCAGGCCCGAATTGCGTTCCATTTTTGAATTTTTTTTTTTCGAATATGGGCTTCCACTTTCCAGTCAGTGCTATTTTTTTAGATTTTAGTTTATTTTTTTCAAAACGCGCCAATTTTTTGACAGTGCCGTAAAAAAAGTTCAGACTATTGATACCAACATAAAACACTTTTGGAAATATTATTGCGTTCGTTTCTATTTCGTCCATAATTAAGTTGACACCAATCTGACTTACACATAATGTTGCGAGAGATTAAAAATTCTAAACAGCGTAAAAAAATAAACACTCAACATTTTATCAAAGTCGGTAATATAGTATGAAAAATGAAAGCTTTTACGTACTTATGTTAAAATAATTCATGTCGCTATGGCGTTGACAAAGCGCATTTTACGACATGGGTGTGTGCGTGTGATAACAATCTAAACACACACATGTATATGTAAAAATGGAGCAAACTTTGACAAATTAATTTATTATACGTTATGCGTATCTTAGGGATGGGTTTTGTTTTGACGGTTATGTAATAGTTTCAGCTCTATGAATATATTTTTTTTGCTATGTAAAATTTTGTAGATGCTTTTGTTGTTTTTCACTGAAAATGTTTTAAAGGATCAATTATTGGCCCATACCTGTTAATAGTATGTACTCCAATCAAATCTAGAGCCTGTAAAGGTCACATTAATATGGACTTTTGGACATTTTTTCCCAAAATATATTCATTTACCAACACTTTTACTATTTTACTCAATGTGCATTTTTCTTTACAGGTAAGTACGAGCTGGTGTCCTCGGTAAGAAGCGTCCGGCGTTTCCTTAACGACCACAAATGTGTTTTAAATTTTCTGCCCAACAAAATTTAAAAGACCACATGTATTGGCTATCAATCATGGAAACGGCTTTTATGGCTTACAGTGCATAAATGATAGATGTCTACATGGAGTACTTAATAAACATGTTAAGAACTGGCATGAAATGAGAAAATTAGCGTAAGAATGTGGGAATTTTAGGAGGAATAGAGTCCAGAGTCTTCGTTATTCTCTCAGTGATTAAAATATCAGATTGTCGATTGGTGTGACTTGTAGTGTGAAGAGCTGTTACCTACCATGGTTTTATAAATATAAATGGTATCAAAAGCTACAAAACTTAAGGATTTCATCCGTAAGTTAGCTCATATACCATATCAACGTATCATAGATACTTAAGTCTCTTTTTAATATAAATCATCAGTTAAAAATCCTTGCGAAGAGCGAAAATGCCCCACCAGAAATACCAAAATATCCCAAAAAAACATCCATCACAAAGCAGGTGCCGAGCCATCAAATGCACAAGCACACACATGACAATAGCTGACACACAAACACGCAAACACGACAGTCGAAATAAATAACATAACAATACAATCGGCCATCGAAAGTGATATGGTGGTCTTATTGTCATCGCGTATCGGCCATCTTGGCTTAAACGAATGCCATGTGTCAAAATTGGAAAATTTTCGAATAAAGAACGTTTTATGAATGGGGTTCGCGGTTTTGGAGGAACATTTTGAATCAATGAATAACTGTTGAGATAAAATTTCAATGATTGTCCAGTTCATTATTTTTATAAAAATCTAAAACTTCAAAATAATGTAATTCAATGTTTTATGGATTTAGAGGTATGCTTACATTTTCCTAATGACCGCCTCCTTGGTACAGTGGTTGACGCGTGAGCGTAGAACCGAGGGGTCCTGGGTTCGATTCCCGGTGGAGACGAAGAAAAAAAAATGTCTCGTTCTGGTAGGACACAGAAGGCTGATCACCTACTTGTCCCTAAAGAAAATCGATCAGTGAAACAGATGTATGCATAATGCATCTGCCCCTTACCCCACTACGGGGACACGGGACTTCACACTACTTTTACATTTTCCTAATTTTTTAAACCTGCGTACATTTTCTTTTATCATAGAGGGTAGAGATATTCGTGTGCACCTATTTAATACAAATTTATAGCTACAATATATTCCGTATCAACTATCATGAGTATAACGGCTAATGTCTATATCTATAGTAACATACATTTTGAGCAATTTTTCTCACGCACAAAGTCTCTTTATCTTTCAACCCTTCTTTTTTCATCAATCCAATAAAGAGACAGTAAAAGGCATCAAATAAGGCTTTATAACCTTTGTTAACGTAAACCCAACAATATTTTTCATCAAGCATTGACGGCACATACGCGCTCCCACTGCATCATAAAGCATGGCCTGAGTTCAAATCGTTTTATTATACAAAACTGACACTAACGCCCTTAAAACCATACAACGGCCGTGTCTCCAAAACCACCGCTTTTTGCCGCAATAAACCGATATAATATCAATAAAAAAATATCGATGCCGCGATTCTTGGAACAAATAGTCAATTATCGACAACACTGCGACCGCGGAATATCGATTACAAATCAGACGCATCGATTCATTCGATTCCCGGTAAATTGCGGTCCCGCGCTGTAGATAACAATTTTTAGATGTCCAGCTGATATTGTATCAATATTCGTTATAAATTATATCGTCTGCAGTTCTTTATCGCGATAAATTATTGTCGAAGGTAATTTGCTTGTTTGTTATCTCTATGCATTTTAAGACAGCGTTTCGACCGGTTTCCGTAGTGCAGAGACAAAATTCTGCTGATTATGAAGTCAGAAATATGTCCAGTAACTGCGGGGTCAGGGCTGTGGCCCTTAACCTTGTATTGTCCCCTGTATATGTATGACTTTCTAAAATGTATGGGCGTATCTTAGTACTAGGAAAATCGCAAAAGCAAAGCTACAGTGAAATATACAATGGAATGAGACTTTTCATTCAATTACAATTTAAATAATGTATATTGCATTTACCCATAAACTATTTTTTTAATAAATAAATACTAATTTAAAGCATGTGATACAATTTTAAAATACTGACAGAACATTTTCACGAACGTGTTACAATTTCACACCAAAATATTATATTTTGGTCAAAAACAACATGCACCTTTTATTGCTCATACAATACCCATAAGTCGCGGGAACTATCTACACTTACGTAAATACATAATTAATTTAAAAACACAGCACAAGATACTATAATTTGCGCAGCAATATTACGGGGATAATGAGAGCGTGGTACCAAAGCATTGTTTACAGATGCGATCTGCGTTATCTGTGGTATTTTTGTTCAGCTGCCGTGTTTTCACTTATCTGTATTCGAATAGGGCCAATTGTTCGCGCCGTTTTCGTCATCTTATATTGTCTGTGGCCGGTGTGGATATCGATACCGGATAACGGATTCGAGATTTGAAGATAATCGTTTTCAGTATAAACGATTGTTGGGAGCTTGTTAAGGCCGTGTACGCGGTCCGTGCGCTGTTTGGCTCAAATATGTGATTTTTCAAACCAGATTGTCCATCAACCACTTATCTTACAAACATATGAATTACTAATAATTTTAGGAAATTTTATAGTCTATATAGTTAGTTAAGAGTTTTTTTCAATTAATACAGTATTTGTGAATACCATCAAGATAACTGAGCCGATGATTACTTGATTTCGCTTTTAGTGTCAATTTCGAAGCTAAAAATATCTGAAATCGCTGACAGATCTAACACACAATTTTTTTTAACTAACTGCAAAAATCCTTATTAAAATAGTTAGTTAAGAGATTTTTTTATTTTGGACTCCTAACTTACGAAATTAAAATCCGAACAATGTGAATTTTTTTAGAAATTATAGTCGACAAAATGATTATTTTCACCAAGATATTTGACTTAGTTTAATATTATTTTTACATATTGCAATAAAAGAACGTCTTACTTATAAGATAAAATTTAAAAAATCAACTAAGGTACCTCTATTATTTTTCTACAATTTTTTTTAAAGTACTATAAAACACTGCGCGCGACCCGATTAAAATCAGTCGGCAGCGAGCCTTTCCAGAGAGAGGACATGTTGCTCGGCGCTCTCCTGTGGACTTATGCTATTCATAGTAAAAGGATAGCGCAAGCCGCGATCTATCGTAATAGATCGCGGAGATTTTGACTTGCGTTAAATTGAATAAGCCCTCTTAATACTGTATTGTTGTATTAATTGAAACGGTGCGTTGTAATTAGATGCAAAGAATAAGAAATAAAGATTCAGTAGCAAAACAATGCGTTTTTTCGGTCTATTAGTAATGCACCTTTTCACTAATTATAAAGCATACATTTTGTTGATCTTGAATGTTTGCTTGGTTTGTTAAGGTGATAAGATTATAAAAAAATACTGGAACAATATCGTTGGTCAAGTTTTGGTTTATACGTCATAATTATAACACGTCTATAAGTACCTTTACACTAGCTACACTTTTGATACATCCTCGACTAAAACTTGTGTAGTCATTGAAATCGAATAAACATAACCTTTTGTCTCATTCTAGACGAAGAATCCGCAATTTTACATGATATCAAAGTATTTACTTCTTACGCTTAAATAAGTATATCTCGACTGCCTTACAAGCTCCCTATCAAAAGGCGCACCGTAACTTGTATGCACTATTATAGACAATCATTTTAGTACAAAATCGTATTTATTGTAGATGCAGCGGATAATAAGCGGGATGAATAACGCACGAAGCAAATTAGGCTCCGATCACATGATACGTCCGCGCCGCGCGTCAAACCCGCCGCTATAACGAACCGCGTATTGTATGCAAAACTTGGCCAAAAATGGTATTTTTAATAGTTTTATGATCATGAGCGATGGGATTAGCATACAGAAATTGATCCGTTTATTGGATTAGATGTGTATAAATAAAATAAAAGGAAGGAAGGAATGTTATAGAGAAAATTAATAACAAAAAAATGTAATCAGTGTTTTTGATAGCAAACACCTAAGTACCTACGAGTTTTTATTGAAGCTGTGATTAAAATAAGTTAATAAGTTAATGCATTAACGAAAACATTAATTTACTATCATATCTCTCTATTCGATGCATTGAAAAATAAACAAAACATGAATAAATGGTATTTTTATACTTCACAACTGTAGTATAAAACTACGTTAAAAAATAGCCTATTTGCGTATTTTTACTTTCCGCGATCGCCTATTAAAGTCCATTGTAATGCCGATCGCCTACCCTGATCCGTGGGCCGTATCAAGATAATATCCTCCTTACTCCATTGCTACTAAACACACAATCCCGTGTACCGATACAGCATTTATGACTTTCTGTCATCGGCGTCAAAATTCATCTGTGTAACCGCCCGGTTGGTTGCAGACAAGATTACACTTTCAATGGATTGTACAAGCGCTATTTTTCTTTGTGCTCGCATCGGGAGATAGGACGTTTTAATAATAGATCCGTGGCGCTATCGGGATCACCTTAATGATTCCTCGATGTCGGATAGCCATTGTGTTGGATGTAAATTTGTAGCCGTCGGCGCGGGTAATGATGTGAGAACAAACTAAGATGCCGATAGCTGCGATCGAGATCGCTCCGTGTGTTCTGCTCTTTATATTTTGAGCTTTTTTTACGTGATGTACGAATTGATTTTGACTTTACAGAATATGTTTGGTATTTTTACATGTATACTCGTTGGTTATACATTGGTGGAAATGTTTGGTATTCCTCGGTACTCTAATTATTGTAAAACCCGATAAAGTTTGATTTATACTGAAGGCTCTTTAAAAAAATTGTCTCAATTTTATGAGAAGGTTCACAAACTAAATGCATTAATACGCACGTGGCATGCATTGTTTCCCGCCAAATCAACTGTCAAATTGACAATCAATAGAATAAATTTAGCAAAGTGCAGACAAAATTAGCATACATTTGGCATACATTAAAATATTTATCGCGCTAATAGCGCTTAGCTATTTCCTTATCTCCACGATCGCCATTTGCTTTCTTGTAATGGAAAAAATATGTTCATTCAGGTCAAAGACAATAAAACTAAACAGTATAATATTATTCTTGCATTATGCGACTACTCATTTTAATGTATTAATTGCATTATAATTATATGAAATCGACGAACGACGCAAAACATTGTTAAAAAAAATGTGTGCGTGTACTAGTGTACACACGTAAGAAGTGAAACTTCTATATGACCTTATTTTTCAAAAAATAATTTGCTATATGCAACTTTACAGAAATACGTCGAATCACGCGTGGCGCGTAACGGAAAAATGTCACGCGTAACGAAAAAATGTTACACTAAATTTTTTTCCAATCGCGAAGAAGTTTCACTTCAATAAATTAGGAAAAGAGGAAATCTATACAATATTTTTTGAAGTGAAACTTCTTTATCGGGGTTGGACAAAAATTTAGTGTAGGTAACATTTTTGCGTTACGCTGTAGGCGTGACATTTTTGCGTTACGCCGTAGGCGTGACATTTTTGCGTTACGCCGTAGGCGTGACATTTTTGCGTTACGCGCCAACTTTTTCTTATCCCTAAGTTTCACTTCTTACGTGTGTACTCTAGTACACGCACACATTTTTTTATTTATATTCAAAATATAACATACGTAATATTATCATATCTAATATAGCTTCTATACACATTATTTGGCTATCGTGTAACAGCAAAACCTTTACGTTTTATTAAATGACATCAACAAAGCGTTTCAAAATGGCCGCCGCTAAACACCATCATTAACGTTATCGCACTATTTTGTCGAATAGACAAAATTTCAGTCTTTCAGCAATATAATGAGCGTCATGTAAAGGATATTTTGAGGGTACGCGGTAAATAAATGTAGAACAAAGGGGATGAAAAACGACACAAGCAATTTTGGCGGGAACGCATTTTATGAACATGAGTAGTGATGTGCGTAATCAATTTTAGTTTTATTCAAATACAAATGACTTTTATTTACATATAGTAAATTATAAATTTGGTAAATGGAATTCATTATTTTAAGCCCGCCAAGAGGCACGTCTCTACACTGAACACAACACGTCCAAATGTATTCGAAGCTCGAGTCCATCTTATGAATTCCACAATTGATTGTCACTCGAACATTAAATAGGAATTCACAATTAAGACTCTTAACTCTTAACTGCGACAGCGTGGCATCAGGCATGACATCATTATCGCGTGGAATCGATTCTTTTTTTATATCGAGTATAATCGAAATCGAGCGTGGCGCCGCCGGCCGATCAGTTTTATCGTTCTATTATCGAAGACTAATGCACTGAGCGAGATAACGCGGACATAAGAGCGGGGGCAGATAAAGTCAGTGTGGCCATGTTAAAAATAGTTTACACGCATACTTGTCTATGGTAGGGTTGCAATCTTTAATATTTATGAGATGCTGAATAATTTTGTTTGTCGATTAGCTGGTCATTAAAATAGAAATAAATAATACCCCCAGATATGGATACCGGTAAATGGATCTCTTATCGAATTGATTTATCATATTTGCATTATCCATCTGAAAAAAAAAACATAAGTTCGATAAGTTAATAGTATGTTATCGCAATTTTGATGTAGTCTTGTCGTTATTTAAATCAATTTGCTAATTATGTAAACATCTTAATTATAAATTATAACTAGTTGTAGGTAAGTATCGATAGGTTTGTAATGTCGATAGATGTTGGCGGAGTAACCCTAGTAATATATTTAAAAATGGAATTCCACCCACAAATTCTTTAACTTATCGACAGCCGAGAGGAATACGTCTTCCTTACTTAAATAGTCATTACGAACTCTTTCCTTTGGCGTTTATCGAGCGCGGCCGGCGTCGAAGAGATGGCAATAATAAAAATTATCTATACAAATGGGCTCGGATTACTCGACGACATAAATTCGGCTCTCGCCCAATGAGCGCTGGCTGGCGGAAGATAAAGGGTCAACGGATTTTAGAGCATCGTTTTTGCTAGTTTCCCCGATTGGTTCCACGTCAGTCAATTAGTGCTCTTATCGATTAGGCGAAGATCATAGACGGACTTTTATGACTCGAAATGGACTCTGATAATACGGTAGGATTAAATTATTTGTTTACGTGTTTCTTTTTATGACTATTGATTAATTAGCTTTAAAGATACTTAAGTTAAACCATCATTTTATAGTCTATATAATGTATTTACATGTACTTTAAAATTTTAATGTGAACAAATTAATAAACAAAAAAAATACTTAATTTCAATTGGTAATGACGACATGAAAAGATAATAACAACATTAAGAAACATATCGGAAAAATGCTCCGTAATCTCTTTCAAATGTTAAAGACCGTGTCAGGGAATAGAGAAATATTTTAAAGTCCAATCCGTTTAAAAAACGTAAAAAAAAACCGGCAACCGGCGAGGCTCGTATCGGGCGCTTACCGAGACACCGCAGCAGAGTTATTCGACAAAAATGCTAATTTTCAAATCTCGAACTCTCGCCCGCCCGCCACAATCGGAACGACTTGAATTTTTTTACGATTCGATGTTTATCCGCCGGTCGCGGCGCAACACTAATTTCTCATTCAATCTCTTCCTTTTGGCATTATTTGTACTAAATTTGCCGCCAATTTTGTAAGGACGGACTTATAGAAATGCAGTAAGTGATTTTTTTTCCGTAAAATAAGTTATAAACGCTAATAAATTGCTATTTACATTCCTAAAATTGGCAGAAAATCATCGAATTTTGATAGACGTAGTTATTAGTTACAGGTAAATAAAGTTCGCATGCGCATTGATTTTGAAAAAATCACTAAACAAAACTTAAAACATTTGATTATTAAGATTAAAATGGCAATAACGTACCTTTCAAGATTAAATTTACAATATTCTAAACAACAATAAGCATTTAATTGACTCGCTATCTCGTCGACATTTCCCTGCATCTATTCAATTCGATTAAAATTAACTTTATAAATAATCGATTAGAATCGCGTCCAATCGCCATCGATTTTCTTTAATTATACAAATTATCGAAGGGACAGCTATCACCGCCATCTCCTGGCAACGCTGCAATTTCCCGCGATAACGTCCAGCTGATGATTAAAATCGAATTAATTAAAAATAAATACCTACCTGGCGACCGCAAAAACATAACTACATCGTTCAAGAATGCGTGTATATTTTTTGTGAATAACTTATATTAAATGCGTGTGGAAGTGACAGCTAATAGGAGTCAATAAAAAGTGTAAACTACATAATGTAATTGTTATAAATAATGTATTGTGTCAAGCTTTTCCGTCACCGGACAGTAAGATCTTTAGATACACTTATTAATGTTTAATAGCGTAAATATAATATAATTAATATGCCACCAAAATAAAAATAAAAATAAAACATTTACTCGTCCTTTAGTGCCTGAATATTCGTTACTTACAAACCATAAGGAATTACATTTATTGCCTTTTAACGTTGCACTTCCAAAACGGTTCTAAATTCAAAATTACGGTGCAAAGACAAAGCAAACGACTATTCTTTTTTACATAATAAATACTGGCCATTACAAGCGGTTTATTGCCAGCCATTCCCATTTTGTATTGAAGAAAAAATCGAGCGCATTAGATCGAAGCTCGATCCATCACTAGCTTGTTAACACGATCACAAGTGGACTTTTTTTCACTAGTGTTGTTCTGTCTATCGATGTCAGTAGTAATTGGTATGGGAGTAGCCGTCGGACGCGATGTTTGAAGGCGAACAGAGTTAATTATTTTCGTCGAAAGATACTATCGTATCGAGATAGTGTTGTAACAAATAGATTGTATTGACGCGATAGTGGCGTTCTAATATCGATGTAAGCTTGTTGCTTGTCCGTTTATGTGTTGTAAGTATGTGTGTATTTAATTAAAACTGTTTTGTTTCTTTATTGATTTAAATTGCGTTTGTAGAATATAGAACGTGGCTTGGTGATATTACATTTTGTTAAAAACATATAGACCCTGTAAGATAAATACTATACAGTACATTAAATTAATTTTACGTGACAAACTGTTTAAAATTCCAACTCCACAGAGTATAATATTTCCACAAATGCATAATCCACCTCAATTATTTTTTATTTTTAATCATTAAGCGTTATCGTTTTATTAATTACATGGTAACCCACATAGCCTAGTAAACCCTTTAACAAACGAGTGTATTATCAGCTTCAAGAATCTCTACGACCTCTATGATTGATGTAGAATGCAAGTTAATATTCATAAGGTGTTGCCACATGTAATTTGTAATGATGTGTGAATTTTTCGATGCGGCAACTCGTAATGCTTTGACAGTTGGGTAAGTAGATTGTTTATCTGTGGCAGCGAAATTAAAAACTTTAAAAGTTGGTTATCTAAAACATGTGTTCGGCCGTGATTAAAAATTTGTTGTTACAAAATATAACTAACAATTTTTATTGGACTTTATTTTCGTCACATGCATCATAATGATAAAAATAATGCCAATTTCTTAGTCATAAAGTTATTAAGAACTTGACTTATTTACTTCTGTATACTTGTTTCGCATATCCATAATTTAACCGTTTCGTACATCGATGTACAATTTCTTTAACTTCGTTGTAATTAAAAGAAAAAATTGTTCTACACATGTGCGATCGTATCGAGATTGGGATTTAAATAAAATAATACCTAGTTTTACTTTACGTGACCTACATGATAATAAAACATTTTTCTAGAAATAACAAAAGCTTTACCTACTTACCTGTTTATAAATTGATATTATCTTCTCTTATATATAAAAATGAATCGCAAAATGTGTTGGTAAGCGCATAACTCGAGAATGGCTGAACCGATTTCGATAATTCTTTTTTTATTATATTTCTTGAAGTACGAGGATGGATCTTATGTAGAGAAAACGTAAACATGTACCACGGGCGAAGCCGGGGCGGACCGCTAGTTTTGTGATAAAACAAATGAACTAACGCACTTTAATAATTTTAGTACAAAATAAAATGCGTATTTTTTACCGTTCGTAAAGACGACATAGAATTAAATCATCGACTTAAAAAATGCGAAATTTCGTGGCTTTATTAGTTACGTTTATATTTTCAAAAAATATATCTACTTAAGAACATTTGATTGAATAAAAGTATGTACTAAAATTTATTAGTACTGACCTTTCAGACGCTCTTGTTAAATTTGAAACCACCGTATTCTGTCATCTGTGCCACCGCGCCGTTTACAAAAGCTCATATAACAGAGCTTTTTTAAACCTGCTAAATTTTTTAAATTACACAATTAAATAACTATACAAAAACATCCTAATCTATATTATATCATTGAACTACTATTAAAATTATCACTTGCAATAATTTGAACATTAAAACAAGCATTGTACAATAAGATATTATCACGGCTGTTTCACGTACCTAATCATAAAATCAGCGTCAGGCGGAATAAATAATGACGTATGCATTTCCCAGTCGCCTATCGGAGATCTTTTGCGGAACACTATCGGTATCGGGTTTCCAGAAAATTCGAAGCGAATCACGCGTGGAATACAATAATGTGTGACGTCACGTTTTGAGCGGGAACTTTTTCGTATGGGTCATAGTTTGGACGACAGTATTACAATATTTCGGACTATAGTTTTATATTACGTGTGGTTCGGTATTCGGACTATCTGTCTCGTTTCTATTGGAGATTATGGTTGGAATATGGTTCTTTTGACGAAATGAACTGTGGTTCGAGCATTCGAGACTGGATGCATGGACCATGGTGTTGTTTTTATTGACTTAAAGAACTTACTTTTAATTTTTTTCAGAAGTTGTCACTAGTCTGTAATGCATTCTCATTATTTCTCATAAATATGCAAATCTTTTTCATCCGTTTTATTTAATATTAATAGAGAGTTTAGGTAACTTTTTATGCTGTTCCTAGATGGTAATCTACTACGTCCCAGTGATATGCCTGCTATTTCACTTTTGACTCAACATATCATACAATCGATATTTTAATATTCAATCTAAACGATCATATAATTAAATCGAGATCGATACGATTGGGCGCGGGGTACCGTCACGTTTCGCGTCACGACGCCCACTTTTGACGCCTCCAGCGCGAACGCAACTTTATCGTTTATCGATATCGACTATTGATGGTGCAATCGTTTAAGTAGAATGTGCATGCTTCTTAATCGATAGTCCCAGACTAAAGTGTGTGTGTAATTACTGCCATATGAAACTCTCCTGAAAGACTCATGGAATCAAACTCGGCGTCTTCATTCGTCGTTAGTATCTTCAAATAAAGATTCTTCTGATTTAGAATAGTCATACTATGGACATCCTTGTAATATACTCACTATAGTCCCATATTTCAACCCAATAACTGCCCTGAACATTAAACTTTTAAAACTGCCATTTCATTTAAACCCAGATCAGGTCGGAATCGACGTCGCAATTATAATATTAATTCACGATTGACGTGGTGTTATGAGGTCGCATGTGAGGGGCTGGAATCGCGTTTTGCATAGATTTAAAAAAGCGATTGTTATGTAAATATCGAGAGTGCAATGCCGTGTTTTGTTTCTGAGTTGTGGGGAAAGACGCTAATCAATAGACTCGAAATGTTATGGTGATGCCTTGTGTAGTTTGAATTTGAACCCATGTAGAGATGCTAGGCTCACATTACAGTTTAAGGTAGGTAAGTAAGAAGTAATATCTCGGAAAAATACAAGCGCGGATCCAGGGGGGGGGTCATGGGGTCATGACCCCCCCCTGGGCTAGGTCCACGACCTAAGTGGACCACTAATTTAATATTATCTTTTTTAAATTTACAACTTAATACTGTTCTACATGATGTTTTTATTGACTTTTGAGACATAAAAGTAATATAAAACAATTAGGTAAATCAATTACAAACGGAAGAGAATATAACAAAAATTAGAGGAAAAGTTAATTAGGGTCGACCTGTGGTCGTGATTCAAGGGCAAAAATCAGGTTTATCGATTTTTGAAAAAACCTATAACTGCGGAATAAAGTTATAGTAGGTTATTAATTTTTTTACTACAACTTTTGCACACTTTTCACACAAAACCTCAAATATCGAAATACCCCAGTTCGTGGATAAGACATAAAACAATAGAAAATTACGACAAAAAATCGGCCAAGTGTGAGTCGGACTCGCGCACCGAGGGCTCCGAGCAAACCTATTTTTTTAATAGGTTGTATCTTACAATTTTATTTAAAGGAATTTTTTCTTTATCTTGTGCTATAAGTCGTTGCTTTTATCCAAATTTCAAGACTGTGTTCACGTGAAGTAGGTACCTTGTAGGTTTTGATTCCCTTGCAAGTAGTTGCGAGTTACAGAATATGAGGCTCTATTTGCGTTTTCTTCAGATTGCGTTGACATAGAATTTGAATTAAATAACAGATTTAAGTTATTATAGACCTGAGTTCTGATGTGAATATCAATTTAATACATGTAGACGTTCATGAGTAAAGGGATTGTAAGTTTAAAATTATTTAAAAAAATGTATTTTTATTTTATTTAATTAAATAATTAGGGTTTTTGCAGTTATTCCTACATCTGTGCTATAAGACGATACTTTTTAACTCAATTTCAAGACTTTGTGTTTACGGGACAGGGTGCTCCCTGCAGGTATTGATTCCTTTGCTAATGTCGAAATCCTACGACGGTCTACAGTCCCTTGATGCTGTGAAAAATTCAAACGTATAAGCCAATGCAATCAAAAGATGCAGCTGTAAATGCTGAAATTTTTCGCAAAATTCGACACTCCCTAGGAAATCAAAGCCTACAGGGTAGTTTCCGAGTACACAGAGTCATGAAATGTAGTACAATGTAACATCTTATAACGCAGACTAGCTAGCCCGCGGCTTCGCCCGCTTTATCTAAACCCTTATAAATTATATACTATTCCTCTTGAATCACTCTATCTTTAAAAAAACCGCATAAAAATTCGTTGCGTAGTTTTAAAGATTTAATCATACAAAGGGACATAGGCACAGAGAAAACGACTTTGTTTACTAATTGTGAAAAACATGAATTTTTACTTAGATTATTATAAAAAAAATATTAAAAAAAAATTTAAACTTACAACCCTGTTACTCATGAACGCTTACATGTATTAAATTGATATTCATGCCAAAAACTCAAGTCTATGATACCTTTAAGCTATAATAAAATCAAACTTCTATGTCAACGAATCAGAAGATACAGCCGAATGCCGAAAAATTTCGACATTCGCAAGGGTATCAAAACTCAAAACCTACAGGGTACTTTCCGTAAACTCAGAATCTTGAAATTCGGTACGAAGTAACATCTTATAGTACAGATACAGGAATAATTGCAAAAAATATATATTTTTAAAGTAAATATATCTTGAACAATTTTCAAGTTTGTCTGCCTGTCAAGACCCTTTTTCTCAGGAACGCGTGGAGGTATCAATCTGAAATTTATACCGAATAATCAAATCTACGGTTCCTTAAAGCTGTGAAAAAATCAAACTTATAAGCCATTGCAATCAAAAGATGCAGCCGTTTATGCTGAAAATGAAAATTATCGCAAATTTCGACATTATCGGCAAGGGAATCAAAACCTATATTGTACTACTTCCCGTGAACACAGTCTTGAAATTTGGTTAAAAGCAATGTCAGCACAAATGGAGGAAAAATTGCTAAAACATACATTTCATGCTTATCAACATTCTCAAGTGTCGCCAGGAATCAAAACCTACAGGGTACTTCCCGTGAACACAGAATCTTGATATTAAAAATGTTTGTACGGAACTCTTGGTTCGCGAATCCGACTCGCACTTGACCGTTTTTTTTTTAATCTACGTATCAATTAAATTATCAAAATAGGTATAGCTTTTGTAAATTGACCACGACTATGTGACCCCCCCCTGGCACTAAAGCTAGATCCGCCCTTGGAAAAATACAAGCTACAAGTAAATTTTCCCTTCTGAAAATAAAAAATATATAGAGCTATTTTTATGGCTGGGGTTATATAAAAATCTATATATTTATAAACTATACACACAATATTTGACTTAAAACTTCAAAAAGCACATAAAGTCAAAGCGAAAGCTATAAACTTATAAAGACAAAGCTTCCGGTGCTTTTACAATCGATGTAACTAGATTTAAATACACTTCCTTTAACATATTTACACACACGCACACAAAACAAATCACACATACTTGTACACATAATTTGATGTACTTGTGTGCACTATCACGACATCAAGATTTATACAGGACGCAAGGAAGCCTTATCTAGCTGCGAGCGACGTTTTTGCACTCAGCGCGATTCCTTGCTGTGACACTTTTTTTGCTTGTAAAATGTAGGTTATGTGAATTACTGAGTTGTGAATTATGTGGATTAATAACTTAACTAATATAATATGTATAACTATACAACAAATATTATAAATGCGAAAGTTTGTGAGGATGTGTATGTATATGTGTGTGTTTGTTACTCTTTCACGCAAATACTACTGAACAGATTGCAATGAAATTTAGCACATATATAGAGGGTAACTTGGATTAACACATAGGATAGGTTTTATCCCGGAAATCCCACGGGAACGGGAACTATGCGGGTTTTTCTTTGGAAACGCGGGTGAAGCCGCGAGCGGAATGCTAGTCGATTAATAAAGGCTGGTGGTTTAATATGAATAGGTTTAGAAAAAGGTAAAGTTTAATGTAGGTATGTTAGTTTAAAATATTTTTGACAATTGAATGAAGTAAATACCTACGTAAGCTTTATCGTTTCTTTTAATTGTTTCAAAGTAAAAAAATTATGTGGAACGCTTGCTGTAAAGTGTTTTAGACGTCGCGTCGGAATAAATGCAATGTAAATATTTAAGTTAGAAAAAATAGGTTAGGTAGTAATAAATAAAATTCAAATCAAAATGAAATTTTTTATTTCATATGAATCGGAAAGGCTTATCACATTATAATAAACCTACTGTTATCATACACGACATTAAAGAAAATAAAAATAACCATGTAGGAAACAAACAATCTTCACTTCCTTCTAGGAAGTAAAACATAATGAACACAGTTACTAAAAAAGCGTGAAATGAAATCCCATCACCTTTTCCCCAAGACTCAAGTACACGAATGCTTACACCTCGAATCGCAAGCAATCGTCAGGAGCAAGCTGTGTATCGGACCGATATGTAAATGTCGCTTCGTGACGCACGATGTCCTGTCGTTCAAGATCACCGCGCACAGATACAACACGTAACAGATAAAAAATTGTAAACAGGCTGGCGAGAAATTAAAAAAGCGAAAATTTTTAATAATTGTCAAAAGATAAGCGCGGGATACACCGATATCTCGGTTGCTGGCTGGTAATAATTACACAGTATCATAATGACACGAAAAATATTGTTATTTATTTTATGTACTTCACTGCTGATCCCATTATGAGGAATTAAATTAAACTCAAATATTAATAGATATTTGAACGTTTACAAATTGTTGTTTCATCCTTATAAATTCGAATTATTGTTCGAGATAATACCACAGCGTGACCAGAGCTATCCGCAGTCTGTTGACATTTAAAGCAACTGTCATCATTGGCGGGAAAACAACATTGAAAAGATAGAAGATGTAAAGTTCAACGATCTAGTCACAACGATTATTCATGTCAAATTGAACGAAACAAAACATTATCCTGTTCGGGTGTTTAATCATATGTATGAGCACATAAAATCACAGGTAGTGGTATCAGATATCGAATAAACTAGGTGATCGGTCACCCCCGTCACAGATCTATATCGAGTCGATTGTGACCGTCTCGATGCACGACTATTTTAATTGGAGCCTGATCTTCCATCTGATAAATGTAAGGACAAGATGGCGGCTTTGTTTTTTTCTTCTGTTGTGTAGGCACGTGTTCAGTTGTCGGCCTGGTTATAGAATTTTGAATGGCACTTTAATAGCGCTTGTGGCGTGTTTGAACATTCGATGTTTGAATGGTACCTAAATGCTCTCAACAATTATACAACTTTTGTATTTTTTCTTGCACCTTTCTGTTACCAGTGTTTATGGTCATGTTTTGGACAGTTTAACAAACAAGTAGGTTTATTGTTGTATTCTGTGCTTTGGTAAAATAATACAAACCGAGAATATTATCAAATAAGCTTTAAGGCTAAGGTATCGCGTCTAGTCTTTGCGCTCTAGTCAACGCAGCACCATGCGGGCACATGACGTTACTAACAAAATAATTATTTGCATTTCAGCCCTCATATAAAGGGCTTTTAGCCTCTATATTTGACATGTTTATAAGACAAAAGGGCACTGATGAATATCATTTAACGAATCGACATTCTGTCCGCGAGCGTTGCTTAAACGACACCGAGTCACGCCATCTATCTGATTGAACATTCAACCTCTCCGAACAATCGCAACTTATAACTTATTTAGCGAAAAACGGGAGCTCGAACGCAACTAACGAACGACGATAAACTCGCGTTCGCTATGACGCCGACATTAAACCGTCAGATAAAGCGAGCATTAGCCAGACCAATCAGGTGTCACCGCCGCATCGTAACGGCCAATCGAAACGAACTGCTCCTAGGATAGCGTGACCCGAATGCAATCCGATTCGAGTGGTATTCGTTACAGCGAGATGGCGGTCTGCGCGCGCGCCAATCGTTGCGTCCATCTCGCTGTCGTGCCCATATAATGATCTTCACAGGGGCAGGAGAATGAAGTTGAGCCTCTCATTAATTGGCGTTTTGAGTAGAGATCGTTGTGCGAAAGATAGGTTAATTCCTCGCTCAGTCGAGATCGTTGTCGCTCAAAAAGGAAGGTGAGCGAACGTTTTCTGGAAATCAGATCCAATTACAACAGGGTCCGTTAACTTTTTGTTCTGTTTTGCTACTGGTCGAGGGCAGACTCACGCGCGATGTTGATGGACGAGCTACGACGCGACCGGTTCATTGTTTGTTGACAGATCGACCTCTCGATTTCACCCGTTCACGGGCATCCTAGTAGAACATTACTTGCATTTCTTGAAAACTCTGCACCCCACCCACGCGGTGAAATTTACATACCGCGAGCACGTCTCAATTAGGAGCGCTAATGTATGCCTCGACCGAAGCCTGATCTGACTGACGTCGACTGATAGCGAGCGAAACGTGACGAGTGACGACTATCGCGAGAAAACCACTGCCAACTTAGCATCGCTCCGCTATTAACAACACTAATAGGAGGCGATATTGTAGATTTATTTTTATTTGAGTATACCATTCTGAATTCCATTAACGTATCTACATGTGTGATTAATAGAACGTTTATTCTTTCCAGGTGAGGACGAGGAATGGGGAAACGAGAACGAGGCGATGCCGGGAGAACCTCGCACGCCAAGTTCGGAAGGCGAGCGAGTCGCTTCCAGTGGAAGAGCGTCTCCAGCTTCAGAGGGATCAGCTTCCTCCCCGCCGCGACTGCGCCTTAATACAAGCCTAGCCACCGACCCAGCGCTCGCGCCCCAAGCCACGACACTTAAACATGAACCACCGTCTCCTTCCCCACCGCCACCACCGACGCAGCAAGCAAGGGACTACATAGCTTTGACGGCGGCAACATTTCCAGCTCTTTTCCCGGCAACGGCTGCCACACCCCCGGGATACACTTGCAAACCGTGTGGTATAAGATATTCATCATTGAGCACACTTCAAGCTCATCAGGAACATTACTGTTCTAAAAGAAGATCGAAAACAGATAACAATGATTCTTCTAATGAACAAGCCACTGAAGAATCTAATGATGCAAAGACGACTCGGCCGGTAGGCAAACAATATGCGTGTACATATTGTTCATACAGTGCTGACAAAAAAGTTAGTTTAAACCGACATATGAGGATGCACTCTTCGTCTCCTGTCAGTAGTGGCACGCCGGTGCCAACGCCTACCTCAAATGGCGAGGCGACAGAAGGCTCGCCAGCACAAGATAGATATTGCGCAGACTGTGACATACATTTTAGTTCTGTCAAAACATTCAGAGCACATAAAGCACATTACTGTAATACACGACAAGTTGTGAAACAAGCATTAGCGGCGGCCAGGGCGGGTTCTGTTACGTCCGGGTCTGCACCTCCTTCACCTGGAACAACTCCTCCAGCTCAAAACCAATATGCCCTTGCCCTTCCCACTAATCCAATTCTAATTGTTCCATATTCATTATTACGAAGCGCTAGCACCCTACCTGGGACTACGTTACCGGATCCAGATACACCTTGTTTTTTATTACCAAATGGTACATTTCAACCAATCAATAGAGCATTACCAAATCTCAATGCAGACGGGAAAGAAGCCGAAGTTCTTAAATCTGCAAACAGGCCTCGAGAGCCATCCAGGGATGCTGGTACTCCTTTAGATCTGAGTGTTCGACGCACACCCGAATCAGTAACTACTGATGAACATGAGAAAGAAAATAGATTACGTTCCGCTACACCGGAGCAAATTGTATGCGCTCCATCATTACCGGGTTCGCCTGCTACACCTTCTCCTTCAAGACGATCTTCATCACCTAGTGGAGAAAGCTCACCAAAGCGAAGACGGAGAAATTCAAGAGATCCTACACCGAAACCTCCAAGTGTTCCTTCACCACCCGAAGACAAGTTCCCTGCTGTGGTACCTCCGCCATTAATACCGCCAGCTTTGGCTTTGAGACTCGCCACAGAACTGCCTGTAACGGCTGCGTCGCCTCAAGTACTAGTCAAACAAGGAGTGTCAAAATGCAAAGAGTGCAATATCGTATTTTGCCAATATGAGAACTATCGTATACACAAAAGGCATTATTGTTCAGCAGGTGGTGGAGAAGATAGAGTGAGTCCCGCTCCACCGGAACCTGGTCCGCCACCACAATATCGACAGCTTATCTGCCTCGCTTGTGGTATCCACTTCAGCTCATTAGATAATCTGACGACACATCAGTCCTACTATTGCACTAAGAGAGAAACGAGGTCTCCTCGAAGTTTGCCCGAAGTGCCAAGACCAACGTCTGGAACTGAAGGAGGCTGGAAATGCCCGTGCTGTGAGGTTGTGTCACCCACTGCGGCTGCTGCTCAGAGGCATATGGAAGCCCATGCTGGAGTTAAGGCCTTTCGCTGCACAATATGCCGGTACAGAGGAAATACGCTTCGAGGAATGCGAACTCACATACGAATGCACTTCCGGGAAAAACCCGCTGATTTACAGGTTGGTATTCATTATTGTATGTTATTCATATATTTCAATAATTATTCATATTAAATTAACGTCTACCAAATGCCGATCTCATTAAAAAGAAATATCAGCCAGTAGATATTTCCAAAAATTCTCATATTTTTTTAAGCTTTTGCTTACCACATCCAAATATGTTGTATATCTAAACTGTTCGAACATAAACTTAATAACAAACTTTCATTCCAGGAGGAGAGCTTCATCTCATGCGTGCTCGAAGACGACAACCGGGAGACGACCTCACCAAGCCCAGCCGTGGGCGAGCGAGTGCACCGCTGCGGCAGCTGCGCCTACACCTCCACGTACCGCGGCAACGTGGTCCGACATGCGCGCCTCGTACACGCCACCGAAGACCCCGAGCCCGAAGAAACCTCCCCCATCCCCTCCGCTGACATCAAAAAGGAACCAGAACTCGACGAAGACACACCGAACTACTGCAAATCCTGCAACATTCCCTTCAAATACGTTAACACGTACAAGGCTCACAAACAGTTCTACTGCACCGCGGCTAACCAAGACGCAGCAGCCAACAACAACGTTCCCGCGCGTGTCAAAGACGCCCCCGTCGTTTGAATTGCCATATTTAAAAATAATATCATAGATAACAAATTCTAATACTTCCATTCACGTCTGTTATTAAAATCTTATAATGTATATTATTTGTGATAGATATAACGTTTTAAATATCCAATTTGACATTTATCAGTCTCTTGGTTTGAGTCGCTAATAATTAATATTATATTGGCGTGAAGAATAAATCTGCTTCGCTTATTTAACAATTATCATATCATAAATATGAAAATATTCTCTATTTATGGAATTAATGAATATTATGTGCAATAATATAAATAGGTATATCGATTTTGTGCATATCAAAATTGATAATTATTTCTTTGTGTAGACTGATGGGTGAAATAAAATCTCGGCTAGTGTACATTAAATTTTGTTCAGTAGTAATTGTTATAATATAAGTAGTTATTGTTAGGGAAATAACCTCTTCGTCTTATTATAGTATACGTTAATACCAAAATTGTAAATAATTGTAAAGATATTATCGCATTATAACTAAATTTTATTACCATTTGTTCTAAGATTGTTCTTTCTTTGTTGTTAATTTGTTTAATATTTACTCATAAGACTTAGGTAACTCTATACTTTGCCAAGCAATCAAATGCTCATTCCATGTTTCACCGACCAGTGTTCTTGCTATATCTTTCTGTAATGATATTGCTGATATAATAAATAAACCGAGTTACGTATTTTTGAAGTGAAACTTCTTTATCGGGGTTGGAAAAAAATTTAGTGTAACATTTATTCGTTACGCATGACATTTTTCCGTTACGCGCCATCTTTTTCTTATCCCTACCACGCGTGATTCGACGTAGTTCTGTAAAGTTGCATATAGTATATTATTTTTTGAAAATAAGGTCATAAAGAAGAAGTTTCACTTCTTACGTGTGTGTACACGCACACATTCTTTGTTTTTAAATAACACTGTTCTAAGAATTATGGCATATTTTACGCACATAACTAATTGCATAACAGCAAAGTAATAAATTATAAAACCTTATTGATACCGTAAACGCAATATCATACATTTCTCTACCGAATCTGAATAATGCTAAAAGCTCCTATTAATTAGTTATTGTGATACCTATCAGTAGCTATGGCTAAACGTTAAAATATTACGTATTTACAACCGACCGATATTCAAGTATTTGAGGGCAAAATCAATCATGTTACAAATTATTAATCTGTTAAGAGAGAGTACCATGTTTTGTCAATGCCAAAGCATTCGCTAGGTTAATCGTAATGCATTTATAGATATCTCACTAATTATAATTGTAGATTAAGTGAATACAAGACTTGTTCCATAAATTTTGTGTAATCATTTTGTGCTTGTCTTAAAGTGGGAATAAGTCTCAATCTCAAACATGGCAACATCAGGTTAACTGTCAAGTGTTGAATTTGACAGAATAGTGTTGTACAATACGAGTAAATGAAAATCTACATGAGGTATACCTAAAGTGAAGTCCCATATCCCCGTAGTGGGGTAAGGGGCAGATGCATTATACATACCTACATCTGTTTCACTGATCGATTTTTCTTTAGGGACAAGTAGGTGATCAGCCTTCTGTGTCCTACCAGACCGAGACATTTTTTTTTCTTCGTCTCCGCCGGGAATCGAACCCAGGACCCCTCGGTTCTACGCTCACGCGTCAACCACTGTACCAAGGAGGCGGTCAAGAGGTGAGGTATACCTACGTACTTCTAAATGCATCATGACACTTAAACCTCTTGTTATCGACAGCATCTGATGTGGCGTGCCATAATCTGTATGTAACTTAAATAATATCTCGAATATAATAGAAAAAAAATCCTACAATTTTCAATGTTCAAACATCAATCGTACTTCATTGTTCATTAAGTTCGTTAGTTTAAACGATATTCCTAGAAATTGCAATATGTAATTTTAACGTGAAAAGACCCATTGAATACTACCACTTTATAATTTGGGTCAATGCACTAAATACAGATTTTTTTAAACTAGTAGTTACTAGCAGACCTATTATTTTATGAATAAATTATAAAGAAGCTTTACGTAACTTTCAATAGATTTTTCCAGGAATACCGTTTAGACTTAAAAATATCATGAAATGTTATTGTTAATAATTACCTATAACGTAAAAGTGATGTAAACTTGCATTGATAGTGTAAAAATGCGCCAGACAATAAATTATTATTTATCTGATATTAAACTGTAGTTTTATTTAGTTGTAAACCCTTTAGAATTGATTAAGGTTCTGTCAGTTCTGAAGTAGAGACTCCAGGCGCCATATCGTAAAGGGCGCCAAAATGAATAACATAAAAGATCCAAATTCCTAGTCGTTTCATTGTATAATATCCGTTTTGTTGATGTAAATAGGTATTCATCTTGTTTGTAAAGAAAATAAATGATTTTGAAATCACTAAATGGTAAATATAACACACGGACAATAAACACAGATAATTTATCACTATACCTACTAGATATTAGCATTTTTTAAATGAAAATGACATGAATGCTCGTTCTGAGGAGATAGAACTTTCGACTCTACCACAAATAATAATCAACTATACGAGGCTCTGACTTTTACAGTAGGTACTCCAAAATTAATAATGCGCATGCAGATCTTCGCTAGGAGTCAATTCAGAGTCATATACAATCGAAAACAATTCAGGCGATACTAGGTGACGGTAGCCTGTCAGTCAAAAAATTCAAAAATCCGTCAGTCGTCTTTATAATATACGAGCGGGACGCCCCGGCTTCGCCCGTGGTACATGTTTACGTTTTCTCTACATAAGAACCATCCTCGTACTTCAAGGAATATAATAAAAAGAGAATTAACGAAATCGGTTCAGCCGTTCTCAAGTTTTGCGCTTACCAACACATTTTGGGATTCATTTTTATATTATAGGATTGGTGGTGATCGCACGTATTATCTCTGTATAGAATTATATAGAGCTGCTGTTACATACCCTTATTAGTTTTGTTTCAAAGTTAAATTTTCCGATAAAATGATTATTTACACAGGTAGCAGATAGCAGTGGGGAAAGTGAAAATTAATAAGAGCATAATGAATGTTCTGATCATTCTATAATTATTATCAGAAATAGAGATATTCCCTGATTATGTAAATCCTTTGGACTGAGATTTTAATGATTAGATTTCTACAGTTTAAATGTAAACCAGTATTTTAAAATCATTTTTTTAAATATAAACTTTGTCTTATTTTAACCTTCCATACATCCATCATTACGCCAACTTCAGTAAGACTGTATGTATGAGTTGTGTGTATATGTCGTGGTCATATCGTAGATTTGATCATTTCATGATATGAGTGGCCATTTCACGAAATGGTCGCATATCGTGAAATGGCCAATTTAGTTTGGCCACATCATGATGTGGTTTGGGCAGATCAATGATAAGAAATCGTTTCACGATATGGCCAATTAACGCACGGTTTTTTCATGAAATGATCAAAATTATTTGATCATATCGTAAAATAGTTACATTAATCGTTGGTAGAGGCGCTGCAAGATCTGTGTTTATGTGATAAGATGGCGGCCGCTGACAAAAATTAAATTATTCGCAGTTAAAAACTTCATAATTCGTTTGATAACAATATTATGAAGAAAGTCATAGCAAAGAATTTACGACGAAGAGGTACGAGTACTATGGAAAATTTGGATATCTTATATGTATTTAAGAAAAAATGCGACTTAAATAAAATAATTTAAGAAACTACTACTATATTATTATAATTGTTTGTTTTTTAAAAAGCGATCCGCTTCTGGCACTCGCCGGCCGCTGCCGCGGCACGCTCGCTTTGCTCGCTCGGCTCGTGCGTTGTTTATCAAAGTCTAACCTAACCTAACCTAACTGTTTTCTATTGCAAAAACTATTCGCTTCTGGCATTCGCCGGCCGCTGCCGCGGCACTAACTTAAATGACATTAAACAAGTTTTTAGAATATAGTTATCCTGAAATTTTTTAATATTTTATGGACTCTTCATATTTTATACGATCTGGCCAAATCTGGATGACCAAATCGTGAAACGTTGACGATTTAACGATCTGATCAAACTATGTTGGCCATTTCACGATATGCGACCATTTCGTGAAATGGCCACTCATATCATGAAATGATCAAATCTACGATATGACCACGACATATATAATCTCGCTAAGTCCAACAGGAGCGGAGCACTGCGGGTAAAACCACAGAGCAAGTAATATAGGGTAAAACCGCGGAACACAGCTCTAAGTAAACCAGAATCTGATGGCAATTAGGGAAATCAAAATTTTCAATGTGCAACCCTAGGGAAAATGGACTAAACGATCTTGATGGTACTGCTTATTTTTTATTTTGTCCTCGATATCATTAGTCACATTACATAAGTGGACAATGCTGTACTTAATAATGAGATATCCACTCAATATTATGTAGGTACATACTTGCACAGAATACTTTTATATATTATTACTAGTTGTCCGCCCCGGCTTCGCCCGTGGTATCGCCATATTTCGCAATAAAAGGTAGCCTATGTCCTTTCTTGGGTATCAAAATATCTCCATACCAAATTTCATGCAAATTGGTTCAGTAGTTTAGGCGTGATTGAGTAACAGACAGACAGACAGAGTTACTTTCGCATTTATAATATTAAGTAGGAATTTACACATAAGTACCTATATGTGTATATTCATTATCATTATGCCATATTGTGAAAATATAAATATAATGCAGATCTAAACTAGATTGCTTATAATTTTTTTTAATAAAATAAAAATAAAATAAAACTATGAGTATTTATTTTCGTAAGTATTATAGGTACCTACACACATTATAAAATTTACTTGGACAGCTTGAACTTGACGAATAGCCGTATTGGAAACTCCTGGAGTCCTGTAATAAGATTTCATAAAAATTATATTGTGATCAGGATTCTACTATCGCCATCTGGTGTCAATTGAGTCTGAAGTATCAAAGTATGCGTGTGCGAGGCTTTGAGGCCTTATCATTTCGTTATACATACTACAAAAAAGTCGAGCATAAAAGCGGCACGGCTATAAGTACCATCCTTATTTCGATAGATGTCGTGGTAATATAAAAAAAATGTAAAATGGCTGTAAAGACAGATCAATAGATGCCGTTAGCTTCACTTTACATCCCGCTATCGAAAATTTGTATTTTCATAATATCATATGTACTCGTCTTACTTGTACTGGACCTCAGCGCAGTCATGTCCAATGCGCTTCGAGAGTCCAGACTCGATGCTGCAACTACTCGTAGAAATCCCCAGCTCCCTGCCTACATACTAGCGATGTTAGAGGAGAAGAGGAAGCTGCGTAGACTATGGCAAAACCTGCGATGCCCGGCCATGAAGACGCGGCTGAACGCCCTGGCAGCCAAGATATCAGACGCACTGGAAACAGTAGCAGTCGAATCTTGGCACACCGCCATCGAGCGAGCCGGCGATGACTGGTCCGGCATGCACCGCCTTTGCCGCCAGCTCTCCAGGAAGCCCTCTCCGATTAGACCCCTCATGGCCGGTGACGGAACCCCACGTTACCGCGCCGAGGATCGAGCGGAGATTTTCGCAGACTTCCTGGAGAAGCAGTTTACGCCTAATCCGACTGCGAATGTGCAGCACGTAGAGACCATCAAGCGACATGTGATGGACTACTTAGAATTGCCGATACCGCCGACAGAAGATCCCGTCGTGTTCTCCCCTGGTCGAGTCCAAAGGATGATTCGCCGAACTAAACTGCGCAAAGCCCCCGGTCCCGACCGAGTCACCAACGAAGCGCTGCGTCACCTACCCCCGCGAGCCATCGCGACGCTGACGCGGCTCTTCAATGGAATCCTCCGTACCGGGCACTTTCCATCCCCGTGGAAGCTCGGCCGAGTCATCCTGATTCCCAAGCAAGGCAAGAACATCATGCTGCCTGAGAGCTATCGCCCCATCACTCTTCTGTCCTCGACCTCGAAAGTCTTCGAGAAACTACTGTTGCTGCACATTACGCCCCACCTTCAGCCACGCGACGAACAGTTCGGGTTCCGCGCCGAACACTCCACCACTTTACAAGTGACGAGAGTACTGCACCACCTCGCTACCGCCTACAACAAGCGAGAACAATCAGTCGCAGTATTTCTTGATATGGAGAAGGCGTTCGATCGCGTCTGGCACACCGGACTCATCTACAAGCTGTCCACGTCTACTACTCCGCGTCGAGTAGTTAAGACTGTGGCCACCTTCCTGCAAGACAGGCGTTTTCAAGTGGCGGTTGAAGACGCTTTGTCCACAGAGCGCCCCATCCGAGCCGGTGTGCCCCAGGGAAGCTGCCTGTCGCCCGTCTGCTATAGCAGGTACACGGACGACATTCCAGTCGCTGGCGGAGCTATTTTAGCGTTGTATGCCGACGACGCTGCGTTTATCACCACCTCGCTGAACGCCAAGCACGCATCGGTAAAGATGCAGCGAGCACTGGATGCGCTTCCCTCATGGCTGGAGGACTGGAGACTCAAGGTCAACGTGGGTAAAACTCAGGCGATTTCCATCGGGCGGGCGCGCCTTCTGCCGCCCCCGGTGTCTCTCATGGGCGAGAACGTCGAATGGTCACCGACGGCCAAGTACCTTGGTGTGACCATTGACAAGACGCTCTCGATGCGGCCCCATGTGAAGAACGTAGTTGCCTAGACGCGTGCCGTGCGGAACATACTCCGCCCCATGCTATCATCTCACCTGCCTCTCCGTACGAAGCTGTGCATCTACAAGGCGTACGTTCGCACGCGACTCACCTATGCGGCCCCAGCGTGGTTCGCGTTAACCAAAGAGACAGACCGCAAGTCGCTGCGAGCGCAGCAGTCGCTAGCGCTCCGCACCATCTCCGGAGCACCACGCTTCGTACGGAATCAGGTCATCTCCAGGGACCTACGCATGGAGAGCCTGGACGACTTCGTTCGTCGCCTGAGTTCCTCTATGTTCGCGCGCGCCGACGGAGCGCGATCCCAGCATTTGCAGGGCATCGCGCCATACCATCGGAGACCGCCGGACATAAGAGGCCTACCACGTGACCTAGTCTCCTAGGACACGACCGCTTCCTCGCCGCTGGCTGATGGGCGCCCCCCGGCACACCTCGCCGGCGGGCTCGACCTCGCTAAGCGGCGGGTGGCTTCACCCACGGACATTCCTCCCTGCAGCAGCTAGCAGATCGCCCGCGATACACGCGGGCTCGATCGCACTGCAGCAGGACACCTCCCGGACACGACACCTCGGACCACTAGGTCCCACCCAGTGCCCCGCCTGTAGTTGCAGGCGGCGCGGCGTTGCCACCACTGAAAGGGGCCGTCGCCCCGAACAGTTACCCCGAGGCCTGTGAAGGCCTGCGTGGAAGACCCGATGACTGACTTACTTGTACTAACACTGTGTTTTTCTAAGTAAATAACAATTATTTTTGGAGGTCCTAGGCCTTTGCCTCGGACTATGATATATAAAAAAGCTAGATATGTAACCGCTCTCTATTTTGGCAAGAAAAAACTCGGCTAAGTGCCCGAGTTTCACTTAAGGCCGTGTACGCGGTCCGTGCGCTGTTTGGCTCAAATATGTGATTTTTCAAACCAGATTGTCCATCAACCACTTATCTTACAAACATATGAATTACTAATAATTTTAGGAAATTTTATAGTCTATATAGTTAGTTAAGAGTTTTTTTCAATTAATACAGTATTTGTGAATACCATCAAGATAACTGAGCCGATGATTACTTGATTTCGCTTTTAGTGTCAATTTCGAAGCTAAAAATATCTGAAATCGCTGACAGATCTAACACACAATTTTTTTTAACTAACTGCAAAAATCCTTATTAAAATAGTTAGTTAAGAGATTTTTTTATTTTGGACTCCTAACTTACGAAATTAAAATCCGAACAATGTGAATTTTTTTAGAAATTATAGTCGACAAAATGATTATTTTCACCAAGATATTTGACTTAGTTTAATATTATTTTTACATATTGCAATAAAAGAACGTCTTACTTATAAGATAAAATTTAAAAAATCAACTAAGGTACCTCTATTATTTTTCTACAATTTTTTTTAAAGTACTATAAAACACTGCGCGCGACCCGATTAAAATCAGTCGGCAGCGAGCCTTTCCAGAGAGAGGACATGTTGCTCGGCGCTCTCCTGTGGACTTATGCTATTCATAGTAAAAGGATAGCGCAAGCCGCGATCTATCGTAATAGATCGCGGAGATTTTGACTTGCGTTAAATTGAATAAGCCCTCTTAAGTCACGCACCATTCAGCGTCGTGGTTGGACGTTCTTTTTATATTTTAATCGGCAGTTGTTATTACGAAGTACATAAGTGAGACATGTATTATGTCTCGTGCGTGAGAGTGAAAGAGAGAACAACTGTATTGGTGATAATGCGTTAGTAAGTAGGTATGTATTAATTACGCTGTTTTATAGTGCAATGATGTTGGCGTATGCCGCGTCTACTAGTATAATAGGTCATTGGCCTCGGACCGGAATTTGATCAGATATACGGCACTAATGTTATTTATCTATTATCTATGTTAATATTATCATGGACCAATAATATTGGTCCATGATATTATAAAGCTGAAGAGTTTGTTTGTATGTTTAAACGCGCTAATCTCAGGAAATATTGGTCCGATTTGAAAAATTATTTCGGTGTTAGGATAGCTTATTTATCGAGGAAAGCGAAGAGCGGAGCACTGCGGGCAAAACTGCAGGGCACAGCTGCTATTAATTAGTTCACTATCACACGGGAGAGGGACTCTAGATGTCCGTTACTCTTTCACCACAATACCTTTCGACCAATTACGATGAAATTTTGAACTAAAAAAGCTAAATGCTTATTTAATATTTAATTATTTAAACTTATTTAATTATTATTAAGGCTATGATAAACAATGATTTTCACACAGAAAATTTCAAGATTCTAAATCAGATCAGAAAAAGAAGCTTACTAAAGTCTCAAGCAGTAAGTTAATTGTGGTTTTTTCAACGAAAAAAAGGTCATTTTTTAATCATAATATCAACAGTAATTTAAAAAACCCCAAAGTATTATGGAAATACCTAAATCGAGATCTGTTCTACCAAATTTTAAATCTAACACATCACTACCACAATATACTTTTAAGTTTTAATGACCCCGATAAAATAAATACTCATTTTCTCAATATTCCAGGAGATAACAGAGCAGATACAAAATAGGTAACTACAGTTCTCCGTTTTATTTCAAAAAAAAATTCAAACGCTACAAACATTTTATTGTATTTCGGATTTGACTCGAATACTATTGACTGGTACATAAGCTTGTTAAATAATTAATTCTTAAACAAGAAAAGAACAGTTTACACTTTTACATAATTAACATTGCTAACGGGCATCTTCCATCTTGCCTACAGAGTTGCCAATATAAATGTACACATATTCCAACAAAGCTATTTGGAAAATCGTACTCAACAAGTTCGTTTACGTAATCCTAATGGCAACCACATACTTTCAAAATCTATGAAAGGCACCAGAGGAGTACCTCAAGGTAGTATTTTAGGACCAATTCTATTTATATTGTATCCTATTTACCTACACACTCAATTGAACATTGTCAATTTCACTTATGTGCCGATGACCTACAACTTCTCATTCCTATCAGCAGCTCATATATCAAAACCTTCTTACTTTATAATGTAATACATAGCATAATTTAGTCCGTACATTAAAATTATACTTAATACCTAATATTAGTCACTCCTCTCTTTACTTAATATGGTGCTGACTGAATAACAGCGTACAGCCTCAGCTATGCTCATCTGTAACTGCTAAGTTGGTAATCCCTTTCCCTGAGGTGATACAGATATAATATAATTCGTCGTCGTCGTCGACTTCATATATGTTATACATACCTTTTTTTAAGTATTGTCTGTTTAATGTACTGTATCATTTTTTGGGAATAAATGTGTTTCTATCAATGACCTATTATACTAGTAGACGTGGCATACGCCAACATCATTGCACTAAAAAACAGCGTAATTAATACATACCTACTTACTAACGCATTATCACCAATACAGTTGTTCTCTCTTTCACTCTCACGCACGAGACATAATACATGTCTCACTCATGTACTTCGTAATAACAACTGCCGATTAAAATACAAAAAGAACGTCCAGCCACGACGCTGAATGGTGCGTGACTAAGTGAAACTCGGGCACTTACCTGAGTTTTTTCTTGCCAAAATAGAGAGCGGGTAACGTATCTAGCTCTTTTATATATCATAGGTTTCTATTTCTTATTTCTAATAATTAATATACAGTGCAGAGTGCAGAGTGCACGCGAGAGAAGCCTTGGATGGAATTTCATAATCCGACTATTTGTATGGATTCTGTATCTGGTTTCTTCGCGATTTTTTCACATAATACCTATTCTAGGAATATCATTTTATGATAAAACTGATCAAGCCATGCAAGCCGCTTACGTGCTGTTTATTCAACTCGATTATTAGGTACTATATTGCATTACACATCCATAGATATTTTTGAAGTGAAACTTTATTATCGCGGTTGGAAAAAAATTTAGTGTAACATTTTTTCGTTACACGTGACATTTTTCCGTTACGCGCCATCTTTTTCTTATCCCTACCACGCGTGATTCGACGTATTTCTGTAAAATTGCATATAGTTAGTAATTTTTTTTTTAAATAAGGTCATAAAGAAGTTTCACTTCTGACGTGTCGTACACTATTATGTAAACGCATACATTTTATTTAATAAACTGTCTTTTTTCGTTTTTTGCTCTTACAAATTCTTTCAATTTTTACACGTAATAAAGGCAAGACAGTGTCGTTATTGTGGGAGAAAAATGAAGATGATAAACCGTGGCAAAGCTACTATTTATTGAGTCCAGTCTATCTCAGTACCTAACACATTTCAAAAAAATTGAGTATTTGAATAAAAATTTTTTTTGTGCTAAATGGAAAGATTATAATATATTAGTTTTATAACAAAACTATTTTTTTTAATTTTTTTTTGCAATAATTCAAAAGTTATTTCAAAATAAAAATTAGTCTTTGAATCCAGTACCGAAAACACACCGACAACTCCCGAAGCGTCACCCGGACGCGTGTGACGTCATAATGTTAGTTTTCACTCATTGCAGTTGATACAAAAACTATAACATTTTGACGTCACATCTATGGTGACCAGTCATGGCGCGTTTATAGTCACGTGATTTTAATTTAAATTTCATCAATTTTTAATTGCTTATAATTAATTGAAAAACATTTTTTTTTTTTGAGTTTTTTGCATTAAATATCAATATTATTAATAATAAAGTTTTAAAATACATGAAAAAAATCAATAATTTTTTTTAATTCAAATACTCAATTGGTTAGGTTCACATTTATAACGTAGTAGTAACAACGTACATGTGAAAAAGCCATTGACAGCATCGGTAACATGAACAACAGCAAAATCTCTTAAGGCGACTACACCACCGAAACTAGCGCCCCCCCAACATTTTATTTTTTTACTCCTAAACCAGATCAAATTTAAAAAATCTAGCTCGGTACTTTGTTACTAGTTTAGTATTTTTGGTATTACTTTTCATTATTTTGCATTCGGTAAATTAGGAGAACTTTTGATTACCGCCAAAAGTGGCCACTTTTGGCGGTAATCAAAAGTTCTCTAGAATAATGAACAGTTAGAATAGTGAAAAGTAATACCAAAAATACTACAAGTAATATACTAGCAAAGTACCGAGCTAGATTTTTTAAATTTGATCTGGTTAAGGAGTAAAAAAATAAAATGTTCGGTGGCGCTAGTTTCGGTGGTGTAGGCCTCTTAAATTGTAGGGCTATAAATATGATTGAATCTTTCAAAATAAAACAACAGCTTACAAACAATCAATTTATTACTCAATCTGGGTTATAAACATCATCACTAAACCTCGCAGGACAAGATAGCTAACATCATACGTAACAACATTCGTTCTACGACTTTTGGCATAACGCAATAAATTATTTTTAAATGATTTTTTAAGCTTTTATTGTACCCTCCTAACATTTGTAAGTCTATGCGCTGGCCGCTGACCCTTTTATTACTTTACTCTTTGGCGCTGACTGTCGCGGATAATCTATACATAAGTATAATAAATCTGTAGAAGGGTCAATTCTGTACATTGAAAATATTGAAAAAATAACTAGCAGGGGGTGTTACTGGATCGATACCAAACCCAAATATGTGATTAAAAAAATTTTTGTCTGTCTGTCTGTCTGTCTGTCTGTATGTGAAGACATCACGTGAAAACTACCGGTTCGATTTCGATGAAACTTGGTATAATTATACCTTATTATCCTGGGCGTAAAATAGGATACTTTTTATCCTGAAAAAATACGTAGAAAAAAAATTAATCTCAATTTTTCAGTTATCCATAGACGTTGTTCTGTAGTAGGTACCGCGAACACACGTTGCGTATTATTATAGACCTAGCCGTATTTAGGTCCAATAGATATTTATAAGATGTCATTGTCCGAGTTACTCAAAATGGAGAAATAAACCATCCACGCAAAGACCGACATCCGCGCGGACGGAGTCGCGGGCGGAAGTAGTATTTAATATAGTTCAAGATCAAAGGCGCTAGCGCCGCTCCGCCCCTACCTTCCCCCTCTCGTTCGCTTCTTGTTTACGTAATTTTTGGGATTCGCGTAGAGTTTATAATATTCAAACGGAAAATTAAATGAATATCTAGGTATTTATTAAATGGGCATTTTCACAAAAATGTATACCTACCCCCTGATTTTCAACTGTCCCTCGAATTCATTAAATTCTATAATTCTATATAATGAAGTAGTTGCCAGAATTATTTATATATATGTAAATATGTTATCAAAATGAATAAACGTATACAATATTTTGTTTTTTTTTTAACAAAAACTATGACATAATCTAAAATAAAGTTAAGTTAATCATAAATAACAATTAAAAATGGGTAATTTTACGCTGTCCCCTGCTTACTCTTACGCGTTTATTAAATAATTTCTTAACTTTTTTGTAAGAAAGGTACCATCTTTTAAGGTTTTATTTGGTCCAGGATAATCAGTTACTGTGATAATAGTTAAAATATAATAACCTTATATATAACAAAAATAAAAGATAAAAAAATAAAAAAGAAAATCAAAAAAGTTGTCCTTCCCGGAACATTCAGTTGTTGACAATTGTCCGATTTTCTAAAAAAAAAAATTACTGTGGTTCAAATAGTTTTGCATTACTGTCAACACCATAGCTACTGCTATGCAACTTATATCAGGTTAGAAGCCGTCAGGGTCAAAAAACTGCTTAGAAGGAGTGCACGCGTGTTTGCAAGCCGCAGGGACAAAATTCTTCATTCAGGTATGTGACCATAATATTTTGGCTTATTTCTATTTATTTATCTTGTAGTATTTAGTTAATTTTGTTTTAAATGTTTTTATATGTAAGTTGATCAAAAGTTTTGATGAATATAAGTGTTGTGGTTATATTTTAAACCGTTTTTATTACTAGGTGTGACTATTTGAGCGGTCACATATCCGCTGAACGAAAAGTCACAATTTGTGATTGTGATTTGTGATGTGATTTTCTTGAGCTATAAAAATATTTTTCTAAGACATTTTTGACTGAGTACGAAACTACGGCAAAAAGTAGATTTCAAAATTAAAATTATTTCCCCATACAAATCGCAACAGCTGATTCATCATTTTGCATGAGGAAGTAAAATTTTTTTTGAGATTTCGATATTGGTCAAAGATATTGTGAAAGATAATCGTGAAACAAAAATCTTAAATTTTTTCACGATTTTTTTCATTGATTTTTTTTTATTTACAGATTAACCTTCGTGTTTGCAGCGTCCACTGAAACAAGATTTTTTATATCCAATATGGTGATTGAGATTATTTAAGGTTAATAATAAACGAATCACGAAGATTGATTATCGACTGATTAATTTGATTAGTGCCAATATAAAACATAAAAAAGACTTCTTATTCTTGAATCTTGATAGTAATTTACCCTTTAGATAAATAATAATAATGTGATGGCTTAAGCCCGAACTGATTGTGATAATTTAGTTTGAAGTTAAGTTAAGTTTATAATTATATTTATTATGTGTGCCTGCGTTTTTTTTTCGCCATGTAAACGCACCCTTTCACTTTTTAGGTATTCGGTTGTGTGACTGTCCCTATATTACGGAGCTGAATTTTTTAAATATTTGAGTAGATTTTACATTTAATGCCCTTCAAATCAGTCTCTTTAATGGAGTACCTATAATACATAAGTGTAATATTTGTTGCCTTTTCTCTAAAAAATTAAGTATCTAACATTTTAAATGTAAAGATAATAATGACAGTGGAAGTACCAGAGTCACAATACTGAATAAGTATACTATTGTTTTTTTTAAATAGCTTAGATCTAAAAGTTGGGAATAGTTAGTGTTTAAAATATAAAAAATAACGATTTTAAGTTAATAAATAAATATCTAAAAATTCTTATATTTTGCACTGTTTTACCAGCTACTGAATATAGTCACACAACTGATATAAAATTGCGAGACTTTCCATTGTGTCCTATTATTTTTACAGTTTTCTCATTTTAAACCCATCATATTATATTTTTTCTTGAAGTATATTGAATTTCCGTTTTAAAGAGACCAAAAAAAGTTTAAAATAGGTATAATACTATAAAAAAAAATTATATTTTTCAAGGAGGACGTACATTTTTGTGAAAATGCCCAAATACAATGTTCTCAAACTTTATGATTCTACTAACGCCATCTGGTGTCAATTGAGTCTGAACTCTGCGTAAGCAAGGCTTTGTGGCTTTATCATAATTATTCGTTCTAGTCTACACAAAAGTCGAGCATAAAAGCGGCACGGCTATACCATCCTTATTTCGATAGATGTCGTGGTAATATAAAAAAATGTAAAATGGTTGTAAAGACAGATCAATAGATGCCGTTAGCTTCACTTTACATCCCGCTATCGAAATTTATTTGTATTTTCATAACTTCATATTATACACGTCTATTATACACGTCTTACTTTTACAGCTTCCCTCATGGCTGGAGGACTGGAGACTCAAGGTCAACGTGGGTAAAACTCAGGCGATTTCCATCGGGCGGGCGCGCATTCTGCCGCCCCCGGTGTCACTCATGGGCGAGAGCGTCGAATGGTCACCGACGGCCAAGTACCTTGGTGTGACCATTGACAAGACGCTCTCGATGCGGCCCCATGTGAAGAACGTAGTTGCCCAGACGCGCGCCGTGCGGAACATACTCCGCCCCATGCTAGCGTCTCACCTGCCTCTCCGTACGAAGCTGTGCATCTACAAGGCGTACGTTCGCACGCGACTCACCTATGCGGCCCCAGCGTGGTTTGCGCTAACCAAAGAGACAGACCGCAAGTCGCTGCGAGCGCAGCAGTCGCTAGCGCTCCGCACCATCTCCGGAGCACCACGCTTCGTACGGAATCAGGTCATCTCCAGGGACCTGCGCATGGAGAGCCTGGACGACTTCGTTCGTCGCCTGAGTTCCTCTATGTTCGCGCGCGCCGACGGAGCGCGATCCCAGCATTTGCAGGGCATCGCGCCATACCATCGGAGACCGCCGGACACAAGAGGCCTACCACGTGACCTAGTCTCCTAGGACACGACCGCTTCCTCGCCGCTGGCTGATGGGCGCCCCCGGCACCTTGCCGGCGGGCTCGACCTCGCTAAGCGGCGGGTGGCTCCACCCACGGACATTCCTCCCTGCAGCAGCTAGCAGATCGCCCGCGATACACGCGGGCTCGATCGCACTGCAGCAGGACACCTCCCGGACACGACACCTTGGACCATTAGGTCCCACCCAGTGCCCCGCCTGTAGTTGCAGGCGGCGTAACCACCACTGAAAGGGGCCGTCGCCCCGAACAGTTACCCCGAGGCCTGTGAAGGCCTGCGTGGATGACCCGATGATGATGATTACTTTTACAAACGCTGTGTGTTTTGGTTTATAATATGACACATTATATTTTTGGAGGTCCTAGGCCTTTGCCTCGGACCGGAATTTAATCAGATATACGTCACTTATGTTACCGTCACCTTTTTTTTAGGGTTCCGTAGCCAAAATGGCAAAAACGGAACCCTTATAGTTTCGTCATGTCCGTCTGTCCGTCTGTCCGTCTGTCCGTCTGTGACAGCCGATTTACTCGGAAACTATAAGTACTACAGTGATGAAATTTGATGGGAATATGTGTTGTATGAACCGCTACAAAAATATGACACTAAATAGTAAAAAAAAGAATTGGGGGTGGGGCCCCCCATACATGTAACTGAGGGATGAAATTTTTTTTTTCGATGTACATACCCGTGTGGGGTATCAATGGAAAGGTCTTTTAAAATGATATAAAGTTTTCTAAAAAACATTTTTCTTAAAGTGAACGGTTTTTGAGATATCAGCTCTCAAAGTCGTAAAAAGTATGTCCCCCCCCCTCTATTTTTATAACTACGGGGTATAAAATTCTAAAAAAAATAGAGGTGATGCATGCTAATTAACTCTTTCAACGATTTTTGGTTTGATCAAAGTATCTCTTATAGTTTTTGAGATAGGTTGATTTAACTGTAATTTATTATATTTGCTGCTACGGAACCCTTTGTGCGCGAGCCCGACTCGCACTTGGCCGGTTTTTTTAGTCATAAGTATTGTTTGAAATTTAATGTAGGTACTGTCTCATTTTTTGGTAATAAATGTGTTTCTATTTCTTATTTCTAATAATTAATATACAGTGCACTGTGCAGAGTGCACGCGAGAGAAGCCTTGGATGGAATTTCTTAATCCGACTATTTGTATGGATTCTGTATCTGGTTTCTTCGCGATTTTTTCACATAATATTCTAGGAATAGCATTTTATGATTAAAATGATTAAGCCATGCCTGAAAGAAGCCGCTTTGGACACACGTTGTCGAGTTGATTATTACTTATTACTAAATATTACACATCCATATATATTTTTTAATAAACTGTCTTTTTTCGTTTTTTGCTCTTACAAATTCTTTCAATTTTTACACGCAAGACAGTGTAGTTATTGTGGGAGAAAAATGAAGATGATAAACCGTGGCAAAGCTACTATTCATTGAGTCTATCTCAGTACCTAACACATTTCAACAAAATTGGTTAGGTTCACATTTATAACGTAGTAGCACAGACTAATAATAATATACTATGTATGTAGTAGTAACAACGTACATGTGAAAAAGCCATTGACAGCATCGGTAACATGAACAACAGCAAAATCTCTTAAATTGTAGGGCTATAAATATGATTGAATCTTTCAAAATAAAACAACAGCTTACAAACAATCAATTTATTACTCAATCTGGGTTATAAACATCATCACTATACTGTTCACAAAATTGTTCCGTATCTTCTTCTTGGCCATAATAAAAACCATTATCGCTATCATCTTTATAACCATCTATAGATTCCTCATCCAAATCCTTTATTCTGGAACAATGGACGAGGTTTGTGCTATCTAGGACTTCTGTTTCTTCGGCTATGACTCTGGCTTTATACTTGGCGTAGGCCGCTCCGTATCTTTTGACGTCCTCATTGAATAGGTCCGGGGGATCGTTGTATATTTTGTCCTCGCCATCATCGCTTGAGAGTTCATCTGAATTACAGGAAAAGTTTATTATGTTTTTTTTCTTAATGCTTAGTCAAAATAAATTAGACCTTCTTTGAACAGTAATTTGGAAAGGAAACTAGAAAACAAATAAAACTAATTATTTTAGGATAAGTAAAAATTGTTTCGATTTTACGCCAGTATTAACAGGCGCAGGTAAACTGTCCATTTTTCGTTATCCCAGCTAGTTAGATTTATCAGAATAATTCATTTTTTCAATATGAAATGTAATATTTTGTAATTTCTCACCATATGGCTTCTGGTGGGCTCACCTTTAGGTTATATTAGGCTTTTTAATATTAAACAAAAGTGAAACATGAATGTTTGTAAAACTAACCTATATCACACTGCTTCATAGCCGCAATCATATCATCTTCATCGATGCTACTTGCTTCTGTATCCGGATAATCATTCCGCCAGTTGTTCTCATCATTGGAGTCATCATCATCATCAGCCTCGTCCGATGATTCATTGTGGTATGTGCCTAGGATGAGGTCTGTTTCGTAGTTCTCGATGCTGCAATATGTATCAAATATCCAACTATAGATGCTTACACAATTACATATTTATCATATTGGCAAAATAGGTAGAAATTGTAGAAAGATAAGGTGATAAAACTAAAACTTTTCAGTCTATTGGATACATGCTTTCAATAAAAAAGCTGTAGCTAGTGAAATACAGGGTTACTGGTAAAACACCAGCAACCTCGCAGGACAAGATAGCTAACATCATACGTAACAACATTCGTTCTACGACTTTTGGCATAACGCAATAAATTATTTTTAAATGATTTTTTAAGCTTTTATTGTACCCTCCTAACATTTGTAAGTCTATGCGCTGGCCGCTGACCCTTTTATTACTTTACTCTTTGGCGCTGACTGTCGCGGATAATCTATACATAAGTATAATAAATCTGTAGAAGGGTCAATTCTGTACATTGAAAATATTGAAAAAATAACTAGCAGGGGGTGTTACTGGATCGATACCAAACCCAAATATGTGATTAAAAAATTTTTTGTCTGTCTGTCTGTCTGTCTGTCTGTCTGTATGTGAAGACATCACGTGAAAACTACCGGTTCGATTTCGATGAAACTTGGTATAATTATACCTTATTATCCTGGGCGTAAAATAGGATACTTTTTATCCTGAAAAAATACGTAGAAAAAAAATTAATCTCAATTTTTCAGTTATCCATAGACGTTGTTCTGTAGTAGGTACCGCGAACACACGTTGCGTATTATTATAGACCTAGCCGTATTTAGGTCCAATAGATATTTATAAGATGTCATTGTCCGAGTTACTCAAAATGGAGAAATAAACCATCCACGCAAAGACCGACATCCGCGCGGACGGAGTCGCGGGCGGAAGCTAGTATTTAATATAAGGTAAACGCAGGTATTAACGACCCCTCTAAGGCGATTTCAAAATCAACCATATTTTTTAAGTATACTGGTTCTTCTAAAGATTTATAATTTCATTTTATATGCTAGTGTTATGTATAAAAAATGTATTTATTGAAGCAAATACATTCTAATAAAGGATTATCTTGTAAAAAATAATTTACAATGTGACTTAGTCGATTGTTGCTATTACCGACCCATAAAAACGGCTGTGAAGCTATTAACGATTTTTATGCAGCTATTCCCGATCGTATGTGAGAGGAAGCCTTTTTCCAGCAATGGAATGTATAGAAGCTAGTGATGATGATGATTACCGATCTTAATAAAATGAAATAAAAATGCAAATATATTCGTATTTTTTATTGTAGTTATTTTTAATAAAACAAATGAGTACTTTTTAGTAATGAACTAAATAATTATAAACTTTTAAATTAATCAACATAATACTATTAATGTACATAATATATTAAATTAAGGATTTCAAACTCTAGGATATTTCGTTATGCTATTTGATTGATTGCTTCGGCGAGTTGTGTTTTACTGAATACTTTTCGCCGGGATCAATATTATCTGTATATACAAACATCTTTATTCTACATTCTGCAAATAAAGCAATTTGAATTTGAATTTGTAGATGAGAAACTAAACAATCTATATTCGATCGGTAATAGCTTCCTATAGTTGCTATTGCCGACCCACATGGGTCGGTAATAAAGTATGTAAGTATAAACCTAAATTGTATTACCGACCCATAAAAAAATGGTTATTTTAATTCATTTGACCATCAGACTATAAAATAGATTATAATTGATTAATGTCATACAAAATATGAAAAAATGCATATTGTTTAAACAAAAAAAAACAATGATTTACTACTGTAACTATTCGATAAGGATCCTCGAAAATATCATAACTTTGTATAAATTGACAACGCTAAAAGACACAACACTAGACAAAAAAGTTTAGTCGCTAATAGATTTTTATGAAGACTCATAGCTTAGATTTAAACTGGTCCATAAAACCACTTGTGTTAGTGTGATATAATAACATAAAAGAAAATAAAACAAAAAGTTACGTTGCTGCCATTGCCGACTTACGGGTCGTTGATACCTGCCACGACTTAAACTGGTGAAGCTAACACCGTCCCATTTTAATTTAAAGTTTTATCGTTTCAAATTACTTTTTATTAATAAAATGTTGTAAGAAATGAAAAGTTGACACTTAAATGCATTGACATTTAGTAATATAAATTAAAGTATAGATGTCATTTGTTTGTACATGTCTTAAAAATATACTCACAGTACTTACCCGAAGGAACAACGGAACAGTACGACACGTCCTGCTTCCACGCTACCCCGCAGCAACTTACGCATTTTAACTCTTTTTTGCTCAGTTACTCACTCTAACGTTAAAGTATACGATGCTCAAGTAATACATTCGTGTATAACTTTGCCTACCTATAGCTAGAATAGTTCTGGAAACGTTTAAATTTCGAATTACTTTTATAGGTCGGTAATACCTTCAGATTTTCGATGGGTCGTTGATAGCTGCGTTTACCCTAGTTCAAGATCAAAGGCGCTAGCGCCGCTCCGCCACTACCTTCCCCCTCTCGTTCGCTTCTTGTTTACGTAATTTTTGGGATTCGCGTAGAGTTTATAATATTCAAACGGAAAATTAAATGAATATCTAGGTATTTATTAAATGGGCATTTTCACAAAAATGTATACCTACCCCCTGATTTTCAACTGTCCCTCGAATTCATTAAATTCTATAATTCTATATAATGAAGTAGTTGCCAGAATTATTTATATATATGTAAATATGTTATCAAAATGAATAAACGTATACAATATTTTGTTTTTTTTTTAACAAAAACTATGACATAATCTAAAATAAAGTTAAGTTAATCATAAATAACAATTAAAAAATGGGTAATTTTACGCTGTCCCCTGCTTACTCTTACGCGTTTATTAAATAATTTCTTAACTTTTTTGTAAGAAAGGTACCATCTTTTATGTTTTATTTGGTCCAGGATAATCAGTTACTGTGATAATAGTTAAAATATAATAACCTTATATATAACAAAAATAAAAGATAAAAAAATAAAAAAGAAAATCAAAAAAGTTGTCCTTCCCGGAACATTCAGTTGTTGACAATTGTCCGATTTTCTAAAAAAAAAAATTACTGTGGTTCAAATAGTTTTGCATTACTGTCAACACCATAGCTACTGCTATGCAACTTATATCAGGTTAGAAGCCGTCAGGGTCAAAAAACTGCTTAGAAGGAGTGCACGCGTGTTTGCAAGCCGCAGGGACAAAATTCTTCATTCAGGTAGGTATGTGACCATAATATTTTGGCTTATTTCTATCTATTTATCTTGTAGTATTTAGTTAATTTTGTTTTAAATGTTTTTATATGTAAGTTGATCAAAAGTTTTGATGAATATAAGTGTTGTGGTTATATTTTAAACCGTTTTTATTACTAGAGGATTATCAAATGTGACTTCCGCTGTGTGACTATTTGAGCGGTCACATATCCGCTGAACGAAAAGTCACAATTTGTGATTGTGATTTGTGATGTGATTTTCTTGAGCTATAAAAATATTTTTCTAAGACATTTTTGACTGAGTACGAAACTACGGCAAAAAGTAGATTTCAAAATTAAAATTATTTCCCCATACAAATCGCAACAGCTGATTCATCATTTTGCATGAGGAAGTAAAATTTTTTTTGAGATTTCGATATTGGTCCTACAGAAATTTTTTTTATTTGAGCACCAGTATCGGCTCCTTTAATATATGTCCCTCGAAAATACCACCCTGTATTATCATGTTCGTATATTTGTACAGGGTTTTATTTTAGTAGTACCAAATTTTGTTTTAGGAATAATATAATACCTAACTTACATCAAAATGCCTCTTACCGGTGCTGAAAAAACTAGGCGTGTAAGTATAACTAGGTACGAAAGATAATCGTGAAACAAAAATCTTAAATTTTTTCACGATATTTTTCATTGATTTTTTTTATTTACAGATTAACCTTCGTGTTTGCAGCGTCCACTGAAACAAGATTTTTTATATCCAATATGGTGATTGAGATTATTTAAGGTTAATAATAAACGAATCACAAAGATTGATTATCGACTGATTAATTTGATTAGTGCCAATATAAAACATAAAAAAGACTTCTTATTCTTGAATCTTGATAGTAATTTACCCTTTAGATAAATAATAATAATGTGATGGCTTTAAAGCCCGAACTGATTGTGATAATTTAGGGCCCTTAGTAGGTGAAAACGGCAAAATGGACTGTTTTCTATGGGCTATAATTGAAAATATTGAAGTTTTTTCACACTGAAATTTCTAATATGTATTACAGAACGTATGTGTGATGGGATGACTGTTTCCAAAACCCGATTGGAAAAATTTTGTTCGATAAAAAAAAATCCTGAAGTTACCTCTAAAATATCATATAAATGCTCATTACAAACGTATTTTACGATAATGATTCGTATAAAATCACAAATACATAGGTATGTACCTTCTCGATGTCTTGACTGTTTTAGATTTAGAAAAAAATAAATATTCTCATTCACTATTTGATAAAAATGTGAATGGCGCTTACGATTTTTAGTTTCGAGCACGTTGATTCCATACTAAACGCGGACCCCCTCACCGCTTACCTCAGGCCCGAATAGCTGAATTTTCGCTGACCGCCTAACCCCCCTTTAGTTTGAAGTTAAGTTTATAATTATATTTATTATGTGTGCCTGCGTTTTTTTTTTCGCCATGTAAACGCACCCTTTCACTTTTTAGGTATTCGGTTGTGTGACTGTCCCTATATTACGGAGCTGAATTTTTTAAATATTTGAGTAGATTTTACATTTAATGCCCTTCAAATCAGTCTCTTTAATGGAGAATAATCTTAGAGAATAATACATAAGTGTAATATTTGTTGCCTTTTCTCTAAAAAAGTATCTAACATTTTAAATGTAAAGATAATAATGACAGTGGAAGTACCAGAGTCACAATACTGAATAAGTATACTATTGTTTTTTTTTAAATAGCTTAGATCTAAAAGTTGGGAATAGTGAGTGTTTAAAATATAAAAATAACGATTTTAAGTTAATGTATAATATATATAATAATAAATGTATAATTATATCTAAAAATTCTTATATTTTGCACTGTTTTACCAGCTACTGAATATAGTCACACAACTGATATAAAATTGCGAGACTTTCCATTGTGTCCTATTATTTTTACAGTTTTCTCATTTTAAACCCATCATATTATATTTTTTCTTGAAGTTTATTGAATTTCCGTTTTAAAGAGACCAAAAAAAGTTTAAAATAGGTATAATACTACAAAAAAAAATTATATTTTTCAAGGAGGGGACGTACATTTTTGTGAAAATGCCCAATTTATACAATGTTCTCAAACTTTATGATTCTACTAACGCCATCTGGTGTCAATTGAGTCTGAACTCTGCGTAAGCAAGGCTTTGTGGCTTTATCATTATATATTTCGTAGTCTACACAAAAGTCGAGCATAAAAGCGGCACGGCTATACCATCCTTATTTCGATAGATGTCGTGGTAAACGTGGCAAACGCACACAAAAGCGGCCCCCAGCTGCACAGCCTTCCGCGCCACTTACTGCAGCACCAGTTACTGCACCGCCTAGTGTACCGCCTGCAGCACCCACCTCTAGGCCAAGCTCTGCGCCGCCCGCCGCGCCGCAACCTACCCAGCGTAGCAAAACGTCCAAGCCCACCGTGGTCGCCGCCCCCGTACGGGGGACGAAGGCGAAGCGAGTATTGCCACTGGACCCCCGATTGACCAAAGTAATCAGCACCCTTAACCAGGTGCTGATAGCCATCCAAGAGCAGCGTGAACCAGTACCGCTGATCTTGGGATGTATCGCGGAGCTTTGCGCCTCTTATGGCTGAGCTCCGTATCGCCTTTTGGAATGCCGACGGGCTCTCAACTCAAAAAACCCGTCTCTTTAAAACATTGCTCTCCCAGCGTCAGGTGGACATCGGCCTGGTAAACGAGACACACCTCAGACCAGCAGACAAGTTGAAGGTTTCCGGATACTATGTCTACCGGGAGGACCACACCTCGCCGATCGGGACTGCTTACAGGGGATTAGCAGTCCTGGTCCGTCGGAACCTCATCCACCAACTGCTGCCAGTACCTCAGTTGCAGTCGTCGTACGCCCTCGGCGTAGAAATCTGCATAGACCGCCAGCCCATCCGTGTGTTCGCCTTTTACAAGCCGCCGCAAAATCGACTGGCAGTGGCTGATGTCCGAACCTTGCTGGACTCGCCACTGCCCACGATCCTCGCTGGCGACTTCAACGCAAAACACACGGCGTGGAACTCCAACACCGTGAGCCCGGACGGTAGACGCCTACTGGACGATGCAGATCGCCACGGCTACGAAGTGCTAGGACCAGAGGTACCAACGCACTACCCGTACTGTGCAGCCCACACTCCGGACGTCATCGACATAGCAGTAGCCCGCGGCCTCGCTGCCGCACCGTCACTTGACGTCCTGGATGACCACCTCATTTCCGACCACCAAGCCGTCCTCCTGACGCTGACAATGACTCCATTGACGACATCGCTGCCTTCTCCAAAGCATCGCCAGGACTGGAGAATCTTCGCCAAACACATGGCCGAACACTCGCCGTCCTTTAGAGTAGAGAGCCCTGCAGACGTCGATCGACTCGCAACGGACCTCAGCGCAGTCATGTCCAATGCGCTTCGAGAGTCCAGACTCGATGCTGCAACTACTCGTAGAAAACCCCAGATTCCTGCCTACATACTAGCGATGTTAGAGGAGAAGAGGAAGCTGCGTAGACTATGGCAAAACCTGCGATGCCCGGCCATGAAGACGCGGCTGAACGCCCTGGCAGCCAAGATATCAGACGCACTGGAAACGGTAGCAGTCGAATCTTGGCACACCGCCATCGAGCGAGCCGGCGATGACTGGTCCGGCATGCACCGCCTTTGCCGCCAGCTCTCCAGGAAGCCCTCTCCGATTAGACCCCTCATGGCCGGTGACGGAACCCCACGTTACCGCGCCGAGGATCGAGCGGAGATTTTCGCAGACTTCCTGGAGAAGCAGTTTACGCCTAATCCGACTGCGAATGTGCAGCACGTAGAGACCATCAAGCGACATGTGATGGACTACTTAGAATTGCCGATACCGCCGACAGAAGATCCCGTCGTGTTCTCCCCTGGTCGAGTCCAAAGGATGATTCGCCGAACTAAACTGCGCAAAGCCCCCGGTCCCGACCGAGTCACCAACGAAGCGCTGCGTCACCTACCCCCGCGAGCCATCGCGACGCTGACGCGGCTCTTCAATGGAATCCTCCGTACCGGGCACTTTCCATCCCCGTGGAAGCTCGGCCGAGTCATCCTGATTCCCAAGCAAGGCAAGAACATCATGCTGCCTGAGAGCTATCGCCCCATCACTCTTCTGTCCTCGACCTCGAAAGTCTTCGAGAAACTACTGTTGCTGCACATTACGCCCCACCTTCAGCCACGCGACGAACAGTTCGGGTTCCGCGCCGAACACTCCACCACTTTACAAGTGACGAGAGTACTGCACCACCTCGCTACCGCCTACAACAAGCGAGAACAATCAGTCGCAGTATTTCTTGATTTGGAGAAGGCGTTCGATCGCGTCTGGCACACCGGACTCATCTACAAGCTGTCCACGTCTACTACTCCGCGTCGAGTAGTTAAGACTGTGGCCACCTTCCTGCAAGACAGGCGTTTTCAAGTGGCGGTTGAAGACGCTTTGTCCACAGAGCGCCCCATCCGAGCCGGTGTGCCCCAGGGAAGCTGCCTGTCGCCCGTCTGCTATAGCAGGTACACGGACGACATTCCAGTCGCTGGCGGAGCTATTTTAGCGTTGTATGCCGACGACGCTGCGTTTATCACCACCTCGCTGAACGCCAAGCACGCATCGGTAAAGATGCAGCGAGCACTGGATGCGCTTCCCTCATGGCTGGAGGACTGGAGACTCAAGGTCAACGTGGGTAAAACTCAGGCGATATCCATCGGGCGGGCGCGCCTTCTGCCGCCCCCGGTGTCTCTCATGGGCGAGAACGTCGAATGGTCACCGACGGCCAAGTACCTTGGTGTGACCATTGACAAGACGCTCTCGATGCGGCCCCATGTGAAGAACGTAGTTGCCCAGACGCGTGCCGTGCGGAACATACTCCGCCCCATGCTAGCATCTCACCTGCCTCTCCGTACGAAGCTGTGCATCTACAAGGCGTACGTTCGCACGCGACTCACCTATGCGGCCCCAGCGTGGTTCGCGTTAACCAAAGAGACAGACCGCAAGTCGCTGCGAGCGCAGCAGTCGCTAGCGCTCCGCACCATCTCCGGAGCACCACGCTTCGTACGGAATCAGGTCATCTCCAGGGACCTGCGCATGGAGAGCCTGGACGACTTCGTTCGTCGCCTGAGTTCCTCTATGTTCGCGCGCGCCGACGGAGCGCGATCCCATCATTTGCAGGGCATCGCGCCATACCATCGGAGACCGCCGGACATAAGAGGCCTACCACGTGACCTAGTCTCCTAGGACACGACCGCTTCCTCGCCGCTGGCTGATGGGCGCCCCCCGGCACCTCGCCGGCGGGCTCGACCTCGCTAAGCGGCGGGTGGCTTCACCCACGGACATTCCTCCCTGCAGCAGCTAGCAGATCGCCCGCGATACACGCGGGCTCGATCGCACTGCAGCAGGACACCTCCCGGACACGACACCTCGGACCACTATAGGTCCCACCCAGTGCCCCGCCTGTAGTTGCAGACGGCGTTGCCACCACTGAAAGGGGCCGTCGCCCCGAACAGTTACCCCGAGGCCTGTGAAGGCCTGCGTGGAAGACCCGATGATTGATTGATTGTCTTACCTTTACAAACGCTGTGTGTTTTGTTTTATAAAATGACACATTTTATTTTTGGAGGTCCTAGGCCTTTGCCTCGGACCGGAATTTAATCAGATATACGTCACTTATGTTACCGTCACCTTTTTTTAGTCATAAGTATTGTCTGAAATTTAATTTTTTATTTTTATTTCTTTATTTATATCAGGCAGCATTGCCCATATATTGTTAGTAACTAGTACTTATTCTAGTGTTAGTAAAACTACATATACTTATTTTTAGATTTTAGAGTTATTAGCCATTTTTTATTGATAAAATTATGTACATTATTGAGAACTTTTAAAATACTATTATCATTTTTATTAATTCTATCCCTAATTGAAAAAATTTTTTTCCTTAATATAGCATAAAAATCATCTACTCTGTATAATACAAACATATGAGATGAACTACAAAAACGTGGCAATCCCATGAACATCCTGAATGCATTATTGTATTGTACTCTAAATGTGTTCATTGTTTTTCGTGTATGCTTCACCCACAAGCTACTTGTATAAAACGACTGACAATAGTTAGTAATTTAATGTAGGTACTGTATCATTTTTTGGTAATAAATGTGTTTCTATTTCTTATTTCTAATAATTAATATACAGTGCACTGTGCAGAGTGCACGCGAGAGAAGCCTTGGATGGAATTTCTTAATCCGACTATTTGTATGGATTCTGTATCTGGTTTCTTCGCGATTTTTTCACATAATATTCTAGGAATAGCATTTTATGATTAAAATGATTAAGCCATGCCTGAAAGAAGCCGCTTTGGACACACGTTGTCGAGTTGATTATTACTAATTACTAAATATTACACATCCATAGATATTTTTTAATAAACTGTCTTTTTTCGTTTTTTGCTCTTACAAATTCTTTCAATTTTTACACGTAGTAAAGGCAAGACAGTGTAGTTATTGTGGGAGAAAAATGAAGATGATAAACCGTGGCAAAGCTACTATTTATTGAGTCTATCTCAGTACCTAACACATTTCAACAAAATTGGTTAGGTTCACATTTATAACGTAGTAGCACAGACTAATAATAATATACTATGTATGTAGTAGTAACAACGTACATGTGAAAAAGCCATTGACAGCATCGGTAACATGAACAACAGCAAAATCTCTTAAATTGTAGGGCTATAAATATGATTGAATCTTTCAAAATAAAACAACAGCTTACAAACAATCAATTTATTACTCAATCTGGGTTATAAACATCATCACTATACTGTTCACAAAATTGTTCCGTATCTTCTTCTTGGCCATAATAAAAACCATTATCGCTATCATCTTTATAACCATCTATAGATTCCTCATCCAAATCCTTTATTCTGGAACAATGGACGAGGTTTTTGCTATCTTGGACTTCTGTTTCTTCGGCTATGACTCTGGCTTTATACTTGGCGTAGGCCGCTCCGTATCTTTTGACGTCCTCATTGAATAGGTCCGGGGGATCGTTGTATATTTTGTCCTCGCCATCATCGCTTGAGAGGTCATCTGAATTACAGGAAAAGTTTATTATGTTTTTTTTCTTAATGCTTAGTCAAAATAAATTAGACCTTCTTTGAACAGTAATTTGGAAAGGAAACTAGAAAACAAATAAAACTAATTATTTTAGGATAAGTAAAAATTGTTTCGATTTTACGCCAGTATTAACAGGCGCAGGTAAACTGTCCATTTTTCGTTATCCCAGCTAGTTAGATTTATCAGAATAATTCATTGTTTCAATATGAAATGTAATATTTTGTAATTTCTCACCATATGGCTTCTGGTGGGCTCACCTTTAGGTTATATTAGGCTTTTTAATATTAAACAAAAGTGAAACATGAATGTTTGTAAAACTAACCTATATCACACCGCTTCATAGCCGCAATCATATCATCTTCATCGATGCTACTTGCTTCTGTATCCGGATAATCATTCCGCCAGTTGTTCTCATCATTGGAGTCATCATCATCATCAGCCTCGTCCGATGATTCATTGTGGTATGTGCCTAGGATGAGGTCTGTTTCGTAGTTCTCGATGCTGCAATATGTATCAAATATCCAACTATAGATGCTTACACAACTACATATTTATCATATTGGCAAAATAGGTAGAAATTGTAGAAAGATAAGGTGATAAAACTAAAACTTTTCAGTCTATTGGATACATGCTTTCAATAAAAAAGCTGTAGCTAGTGAAATACAGGGTTACTGGTAAAACACCAGCAACCTCGCAGGACAAGATAGCTAACATCATACGTAACAACATTCGTTCTACGACTTTTGGCATAACGCAATAAATTATTTTTAAATGATTTTTTAAGCTTTTATTGTACCTACCCTCCTAACATTTGTAAGTCTATGCGCTGGCCGCTGACGCGCTAGCGCCGCTCCGCCCCTACCTTCCCCCTCTCGTTCGCTTCTTGTTTACGTAATTTTTGGGATTCGCGTAGAGTTTATAATATTCAAACGGAAAATTAAATGAATATCTAGGTATTTATTAAATTGGCATTTTCACAAAAATTGATACCTACCTGATTTTCAACTGTCCCTCGAATTCATCTATATTCTATATAATGAAGTAGTTAGTTGCCAGAATTATTTATATATGGGTCATTATACAAAAATGGGGTAACTCAATGTCACCAGCCAATTTATACAAAGTCTTATTATATTTTAATCAAATAACAATCTATTTTAAAACAATAAAGCGTCCTTTATTTGGTCACTCACTTTCACTTCTTTATTTAAAATACAAATTGATGAAAAAACAAAATTAATACTTAAATAATCAGTACTTTGGCATGTCACAACTCCGAAAACCAACAATCAAGTGACTATTTTATAAACATTATCATTGATTAGAGAAAACTTACTAACTCAGGACAATCTTTGATATACATAGTATTATATAGTATAACTTTCATAACGAAATGTTTAACATTTTATTTAAAAAATAAAAATAAACTTTGTCATCGTTTTTATTGGTCAGTCCGTTGTGTGTTTTTTAAATTTGAAATTCTCGCTAAATATCACCAAGTCGAGGTCAAATCCCTGTCTAAATATTAATGTTGGTAATGAAGTTACTTGTGCATCCCATATTTTGATGGTCATCATAACTGTACCAGCGCTAGGGTTGTGTTTGTCCTCTAAATTCGTGCTGCGCCAGTCAACATTTCAGTCCTATGGTGAGTCGTTATTTTATTGTTAAACTGATTTTTATTTTCATTCATACATGGTTAAGTATGAATTGTAAAAATATAGTTTGTTGATATAAGAAATAAGGCAAAAAAACATAATTTGTGATTATAATCTCATATTAAGTCCCTTTTTATCAATCCGCTGGCATCAGTCCTATGTCAGATATCGCGCCAGTGGACTGACGCGACCCCATAGTACTGATGATTCTATCGTTTTTGAGAACTTTTATCTTGATTGCTATTGATATAAGCATTTCTATTTGATATTTCAGTTTAAAACATCATGCGCCACGCTAAAAGAAACTGAATTTGACTAGGGAAGAAACATTTAAAAAAGAGTAGCAAAGAAAAGAGCTATTGAAACAAACTACTAATAATCTTATTTAAAAGATCTTATTTTATTTTAATTATTGATTTTGATGCTTTCAGGGCATAGCTTGTTATATGTATTTATTAGATAAATACGTAAACGTATAATATTGTGAAGTAAAATTACCTCAAAATAACATAAAAGTTAATTATTTTAATAACATTATAAAAATGTCAAAAGGCTCTTATGAAAACTCAGATGAGACTTTCATTCAAGCCTTTGGTTAAAAACCCTGAACCATTTTATGAAAATTAGTACTTTTAACATAAATAATGTTAGATTTTTAGGGCTCCGAACCTCAAAAGGAAAAAACAGAACCCTTATAGGATCACTTTGTTGTCCGTTTGTCTGTTAAGACGTTTTTTTGAAGCGCGTGGAGGTATCAATTTGAAATTTATATTGAATACTCAACATTAAGAACCCTTGGGGCTGTAAAAAAATTAAACTTATAACGAAACGCAATTAAAAGATACCTACATCCGTTAATACTGCAAATTTCCGCAAATTTAAATATTCGCAAGGGAATAAAAAAATACACAGGATGCTTGAAGTGTATACAGTCTTAAAATATGGTAAAAAGCAACGTCTTATAACACAGATAAAGAAAAATTGCTAAAAGTGTAAATTTTAAGTTACAAACATAATAAAAATAGGTTTGTTAGGAGTCCAACTCGCACTTGGCCGTTTTTTTTGTTTCTATTGTTTGTGAATTACTTAAAATATTAAGTAAAACTAAGTCAAAGTAGTAAGTTAAGTAAGAGAGTAAGAATATTCACGTTGCGTTAAATGTCAGAAGGCTGTTTTGAAAATTGAGACATTGTTTTTTCCCAGTATCACAATATATTATCAATTATCATTTTTAAATGTAACTAAGTGATTTAATACTTAAAAGACATGTGCCATTATTAAAACTGAGAGATTTGTAGTAATTTTCATTGAATTTCTTTAAGAATATTACAAAATTGTGTTTTTTATCAGTACTATATTAGCCTTGTCAGTCCCCTGGAGGCCAAATCCAGAAAATTTAAAATATCTCACAATCTACTTAAAAAAGTGGCTGGCCCGATTTGGAACAATATATTCATTAGATTAGCTATCACATACACCCTAATTTGTAATAATCTGATATAAAAAATATAGTAAACAAAATATCCTTAAAAGTTACCCCATTTTTGTATAATCACCCATATGTTATCAAAGTGAATAAACGTATACAATATTTTGTTTTTTTTTTTTAACAAAAACTATGACATAATCTAAAATAAAGTTAAGTTAATCATAAATAACAATTGAAAAATGGGTAATTTTACGCTGTCCCCTGCTTACTCTTACGCGTTTATTAAATAATTTCTTAACTTTTTTGTAAGAAAGGTACCATCTTTTAAGGTTTTATTTGGTCCAGGATAATCAGTTACTGTGATAATAGTTAAAATATAATAACCTTATATATAACAAAAATAAAAGATAAAAAAATAAAAAAGAAAATCAAAAAAGTTGTCCTTCCCGGAACATTCAGTTGTTGACAATTGTCCGATTTTCTAAAAAAAAAATAACTGTGGTTCAAATAGTTTTGCATTAAGTACTGTCAACACCATAGCTACTGCTATGCAACTTATATCAGGTTAGAAGCCGTCAGGGTCAAAAAAACTGCTTAGAAGGAGTGCACGCGTGTTTGCAAGCCGCAGGGACAAAATTCTTCATTCAGGTATGTGACCATAATATTTTGGCTTATTTCTATCTATTTATCTTGTAGTATTTAGTTAATTTTGTTTTAAATGTTTTTATATGTAAGTTGATCAAAAGTTTTGATGAATATAATAAGTGTTGTGGTTATATTTTAAACCGTTTTTATTACTAGAGGATTATCAAATGTGACTTCCGCTGTGTGACTATTTGAGCGGTCACATATCCGCTGAACGAAAAGTCACAATTTGTGATTGTGATTTGTGATGTGATTTTCTTGAGCTATAAAAATATTTTTCTAAGACATTTTTGACTGAGTACGAAACTACGGCAAAAAGTAGATTTCAAAATTAAAATTATTTCCCCATACAAATCGCAACAGCTGATTCATCATTTTGCATGAGGAAGTAAAATTTTTTTTGAGATTTCGATATTGGTCAAAGATATTGTGAAAGATAATCGTGAAACAAAAATCTTAAATTTTTTCACGATTTTTTTCATTGATTTTTTTTATTTACAGATTAACCTTCGTGTTTGCAGCGTCCACTGAAACAAGATTTTTTATATCCAATATGGTGATTGAGATTATTTAAGGTTAATAATAAACGAATCACGAAGATTGATTATCGACTGATTAATTTGATTAGTGCCAATATAAAACATAAAAAAGACTTCTTATTCTTGAATCTTGATAGTAATTTACCCTTTAGATAAATAATAATAATGTGATGGCTTAAGCCCGAACTGATTGTGATAATTTAGTTTGAAGTTAAGTTAAGTTTATAATTATATTTATTATGTGTGCCTGCGTTTTTTTTTCGCCATGTAAACGCACCCTTTCACTTTTTAGGTATTCGGTTGTGTGACTGTCCCTATATTACGGAGCTGAATTTTTTAAATATTTGAGTAGATTTTACATTTAATGCCCTTCAAATCAGTCTCTTTAATGGAGTACCTATAATACATAAGTGTAATATTTGTTGCCTTTTCTCTAAAAAATTAAGTAAGTATCTAACATTTTAAATGTAAAGATAATAATGACAGTGGAAGTACCAGAGTCACAATACTGAATAAGTATACTATTGTTTTTTTTAAATAGCTTAGATCTAAAAGTTGGGAATAGTTAGTGTTTAAAATATAAAAAATAACGATTTTAAGTTAATAAATAAATATCTAAAAATTCTTATATTTTGCACTGTTTTACCAGCTACTGAATATAGTCACACAACTGATATAAAATTGCGAGACTTTCCATTGTGTCCTATTATTTTTACAGTTTTCTCATTTTAAACCCATCATATTATATTTTTTCTTGAAGTATATTGAATTTCCGTTTTAAAGAGACCAAAAAAAGTTTAAAATAGGTATAATACTATAAAAAAAAATTATATTTTTCAAGGAGGGGACGTACATTTTTGTGAAAATGCCCAAATACAATGTTCTCAAACTTTATGATTCTACTAACGCCATCTGGTGTCAATTGAGTCTGAACTCTGCGTAAGCAAGGCTTTGTGGCTTTATCATAATTATTCGTTAGTCTACACAAAAGTCGAGCATAAAAGCGGCACGGCTATACCATCCTTATTTCGATAGATGTCGTGGTAATATAAAAAAATGTAAAATGGTTGTAAAGACAGATCAATAGATGCCGTTAGCTTCACTTTACATCCCGCTATCGAAATTTATTTGTATTTTCATAACTTCATATTATACACGTCTTACTTTTACAAACGCTGTGTGTTTTGGTTTATAATATGACACATTATATTTTTGGAGGTCCTAGGCCTTTGCCTCGGACCGGAATTTAATCAGATATACGTCACTTATGTTACCGTCACCTTTTTTTTAGTCATAAGTATTGTTTGAAATTTAATGTAGGTACTGTCTCATTTTTTGGTAATAAATGTGTTTCTATTTCTTATTTCTAATAATTAATATACAGTGCACTGTGCAGAGTGCACGCGAGAGAAGCCTTGGATGGAATTTCTTAATCCGACTATTTGTATGGATTCTGTATCTGGTTTCTTCGCGATTTTTTCACATAATATTCTAGGAATAGCATTTTATGATTAAAATGATTAAGCCATGCCTGAAAGAAGCCGCTTTGGACACACGTTGTCGAGTTGATTATTACTTATTACTAAATATTACACATCCATATATATTTTTTAATAAACTGTCTTTTTTCGTTTTTTGCTCTTACAAATTCTTTCAATTTTTACACGCAAGACAGTGTAGTTATTGTGGGAGAAAAATGAAGATGATAAACCGTGGCAAAGCTACTATTCATTGAGTCTATCTCAGTACCTAACACATTTCAACAAAATTGGTTAGGTTCACATTTATAACGTAGTAGCACAGACTAATAATAATATACTATGTATGTAGTAGTAACAACGTACATGTGAAAAAGCCATTGACAGCATCGGTAACATGAACAACAGCAAAATCTCTTAAATTGTAGGGCTATAAATATGATTGAATCTTTCAAAATAAAACAACAGCTTACAAACAATCAATTTATTACTCAATCTGGGTTATAAACATCATCACTATACTGTTCACAAAATTGTTCCGTATCTTCTTCTTGGCCATAATAAAAACCATTATCGCTATCATCTTTATAACCATCTATAGATTCCTCATCCAAATCCTTTATTCTGGAACAATGGACGAGGTTTTTGCTATCTTGGACTTCTGTTTCTTCGGCTATGACTCTGGCTTTATACTTGGCGTAGGCCGCTCCGTATCTTTTGACGTCCTCATTGAATAGGTCCGGGGGATCGTTGTATATTTTGTCCTCGCCATCATCGCTTGAGAGGTCATCTGAATTACAGGAAAAGTTTATTATGTTTTTTTTCTTAATGCTTAGTCAAAATAAATTAGACCTTCTTTGAACAGTAATTTGAAAAGGAAACTAGAAAACAAATAAAACTAATTATTTTAGGATAAGTAAAAATTGTTTCGATTTTACGCCAGTATTAACAGGCGCAGGTAAACTGTCCATTTTTCGTTATCCCAGCTAGTTAGATTTATCAGAATAATTCATTGTTTCAATATGAAATGTAATATTTTGTAATTTCTCACCATATGGCTTCTGGTGGGCTCACCTTTAGGTTATAAAAAAAATAAAAAAATAAAATAAATCTTTATTTCACCTTTAAAATATACAATATTGATTATGAGGCTCTGGCTCTCTTGCTAGGCATAGCCTGTGTTAAGAAAGCCAGTCCCTTCCCTTAATACATTGTGGTCTAGATAAAGGTTAAAACAAAAAGAAAATTTATACAAAGGCAAAAATTAAAAATAAAAGGGGGATAGCCAACCCAATGAATGTGTGGTGTGAGTGTTTGTTTGTGTGTGTGTGTGTGTGTGTGTGTGTGTGTGTGTGTGTGTGTTTGTGTGTGTGTGCATGTATGTGAGTGAGTGTGGGTGGATGTGTGTTTGAGTTTTTGTGGGAGTGTGTGTTTAACTTATTTGGGTAACGAGTGAACATGATTGTTGTGTAATCTGTATTATTACGGTGAGTTGAGTTATATTAATAATAATTTATTTAACTTGTGAGATAAGGAGATTTTCTATGCCATCGTAATCATAGTCGTCTAGCCATGATAAAACCGTTTTCTTGAAGGCGTTCCTATTTAGCTTTTTAACATTAATATTGTTCAACTTGTTGTATATGCGAGGAGCTAGTACTCTGTATGATTTGTTAGCAAATTTACTTTTAATAGCAGGTACAGGGCATCGATCTATCCGTTTATTCGTTACTTGAAGCGTGGGTACAGTATTGATATGGTATCTCTGTAGAATATTTAAGAAAAATAATTTGCGGACACTAAGCACCTGTGCTTCTTTGAGAACTGCAGTGGTAGGACATCTAAATGGAAGTTTCAAGGCAACTTTAATGAGACAGCGTTGCGCTCGTTCAACTTGAATTAAATGCGTTTTTGCCATACCACCCCAAGTGCATATGCAGTAGCGAAGCAGACTTTCGCACAACGCTTTGTAGGCCAGAATCAAGATGTTCTTGTTGGCCACAGCATTAAGTGACTTAAAAATATACACCAGGCGCCGCATTTTTGTTGCTAAATAATTCGCTTGCGGTATCCATCTTAGGTTATGGTCTATTTGAATGCCTAAATATTTACAGTGCTCTACACGCGTTAAATTTATACAAGCACAACTACTGATATAGTGATGATGTCTGTTACACGGATAGGTATGCAATTTAATATTAAAATCACTGGTAGGCAATCCAGTTTTTGTTTTTGCGAAACAGATAAGATTTGATTTTCTTATGTTGAGTGATAGAAGGTTGTCCTCAAGCCATCTAGATGTCGCCGCCAATCCTGCCTCTGCAACTATTTTGACGTCACGCCAGTCTCTGTGGTGGAATAGGATGACAGTGTCATCGGCGAACATAGTAATGTCCGCGTTGGGTATCTGCATCATGCACAGTGGGTTAATGTAGATCAAAAATAAGATTGGCGCGATCGTACTTCCTTGAGGGATACCGTACCGAGAGCTAGATGCCTCATTGCTTACCTGGCCATCTACTTTCACACGCTGTAATCTGTCCGTAAGATAGTCCTGGAACCAGTTCAAGGCCACTCCTCTGATTCCAATATTTTGCAATTTAGCAATGAGGATTCCAGAGGACACGGTATCAAACGCCTTTTGGAGATCTAAAAAAATTCCAAGGCACTTCTCACCACGATCCAGATATGTAGTTATAAGTTCGGTAAGTCTTAGCGTCGCATCCTCAGTTGAGACTCCAGAACGGAACCCAAACTGGTGTTGTGAAATTATATTATTTACATTTAGGAAGTCAATCAGTCTTTTGGTCAGAGGCGGCTCGTGACAAAATTTTATGGGTGTTCACTTGAAATAAAACACTGAAAATACATGGTGTAAAGCAGTACAATTTAATTAAAAAAATACTTATAAAGGAAATGCATACGTCTTTCTTGTTGGTGTGCAAAAATATCTATAACTTGACACAATCTATTAACCTTCGTAAAATATGTATGTTTTCATCGACACGGTCATTGAACTCGCGTATTGACTTTCGGTACGCGGAATCTAGTGCTTTACGAATGTCTTGTCGTCCGATAAACGCCAATTGCAGTTCATTCGACAAATGGTACCTACCGAGATTGTGAATGTTTTTTCATCTTGATTGAAAGATGAGCTAAGTCGTCAACGCCCGTTTTAGTCCAAGCACTCTCACCTCCGCCGGCCGCGCCCGCTTCAAATAAAAGACACGGAAAACAAAATAGTTTGTTGCTTTCATGTTCATCACAACCACACAACCACGGTGTTTTCACATATTGTTCGGATTTAAACACACGCGTATATGCTTTCGTTTTTGTCGTACATTTTTGCGTAAGGTCAAGTTCAGGCCGTGGCGGTCCCTTAGCTTTCAATTCAAGCCGAATTTGTAACGTTTTAACAAACTTTTTAATGAACGCCACATTATAATTGTCCATTTTAACACTCACAAGTAATGCTGATAACTACAGGCTATTTCAACAGTCAACACGTATCTTATGATTTTAATTAGAAAATTCCCGAATATACATTCGCGCGCGTGCAGTCAAGTTGACTAGAGTGTTTGTTTATTTAGGCAACGTCGCGCGAAATCGCTGTCTTGTACGGGCGCCAGGGCGCGCGGTAAAAACGAACCGGCAACGTTTGCGGGAGCGGCGCTCCGAATTTTGCTATTTTTTCATAGAAAATCTTCTGTTTCACGCGCAGGACTCTGACAAAACTATCTCTTTCACTCCTATTGGATTTCGTATTAGAAATTGTACTAAATATTTTTTCATTGGAGCGCAATCGTGAGCGCTCCGCTACGCGCGTTTTATAATACCTACAGTATTATACCTACAGGTGTATGGGATGATGGAATGATGGATATATTCATTGGTATTGCCGATAGTTTTTTTATTTTTACGATTACGATTGATTTTAAATAGTAATAATTAATATTAATAATGAAATTAAGGAGTATGATTTTATTATAATTATTTATGGGAGTTCACTGCACCAGCGCTCCTTAGGGCAAGCCGCCTCTGCTTTTGGTAACAACTTTTTCTAAGATTTTAGAGATACTGGGTAGTAAGGAGATCGGTCGGTAATTGGAAGGTTCTGTAGCATCACCTGACTTGAGAATTGGTACTATTACAGATTTTTTTAAAGACGAAGGAAAGATACCAGAGCCAATACTAAGGTTACATAAAAAGGTTATTGGGTCCACTAAAATTTGAGAGAACTTTTGTAGTATATGCGAAGTCAAACCGTCCCACCCCGGCGAGCTGCTCTTTTTCATTGAGTGAATGATCTTATTAACTTCATAGGAGTCTGTTGGTATTAAAGCCATGGAGTGGAGCGGCCCGTCCTTACTTGTCGCGTTTCTGGTAAGTTCGTCCTCAGTTTTATTAATAGAGTTTAAAATTTTGTTTGCTAAATCCTGCCCTACCCCAGTGAAGAACCTGTTAACAATATCAAGAGATTCAACCGCATTTGTATTGTTAGATAATAAATTATTAGAAGTTGGCGTTTTTTTGTTCATATTGCAAATTTCCTTTATCGTATTCCAGGTGTTTTTAATATTCCGATTATTACAAAGTAACTGATTTCTATAATATTGATTTTTTTGTGTCTTAATGATTCTGTTGCACGTATTCCTATAGCGTAAGTAATTCAAATGCATAATTTCATTCTTCGGTTGTTTTTTAAGTTTTTTGTGCATTGCATCTCTTTTTCTTATAGATCTCAATATTGCAGGTGTAATCCAGGGTTTCAAAATTTGTTTATTTTTAGGTATTGTTTTATTTATAGAGCTCGCCACTATAGAATCTTTAATACAATTTAAAAGTGTATCTGTTGCTATGTTTACGTCCGTCATATCATAAAAGTTAAATTTCAACCAAGGCTTTTCATTTAGTTTGTCACCGAGTAATTTCATGTCAATGTTGCACTTTTTGTTAGGCTGGATTTGGTTGGATATTTTTGTTACTTCAATAAAGAGAACTATGGGCTTGTGATCAGTCAATTCAGGCAATACAACAGTTTGAAAAGGTTTTGAGGTTTTTATCATAAAGTGGTCTAGACAGGCATTTTTACGAGTTGGTATGTTGATTCCTTCAATTAAACCGTGCATTGCAATAATATTCAGATATTCGCTTGTGTGGTTACTTTTTAGTTCGTTAATTGTGTCAAGGTTCATATCCCCGGTGAGTATGATTTCTTTAGATTTAATATTTTGTAGTATTGTGTCTAATGAATGAAGATAAGGTGAGGCGTTGGAGAAGCTGGGCGGTCTATAGGAACAAACGATGCTGCAGGTACCATTAATGGTCAATACGAGGCAGTTGCCTTCTACCATGTCCGGTTCATGGCACAAAGTATTTAAACCTCTCTTAACATAGGCCACAATGCCGTCGTTTTGGTTTAAGCTGTGTTGAGAGTAGAACATATCGTATTGGTCCATTGTCGGTGGCGTACTGTCAGCATTCGTCCAGCACTCGGTGAGCACGATGACGTCTAGTTGCATATCCATAGCACTGATGTGAGCTATTAATTGGTCGAAGTTACAGTTTATACTTCGTATATTAGCTGTTAGTATAGTGAAGCCTCGCTTTGTATGCCATTTGAGCACATAACGGCATTCTGAATATGTATCGACATTTGCACATGTTGGTTTTATGTAATTATCCAGATCCGAATTAATATTGTTAACTAAAACATTGAATGTTAAAAGTAATATATGATAAATGTCACTAAGGTAAATGAAAACACGTACGTTTTAATAAGATTATGTGTTTGATATAATTCGTGGAAGAATGATAATATTACAATTTTAAACGCCTGGCACGTTCTTGAAGAAATATATGTGTTTGTGCGTATTTGATAAGTGAGAATTTGTAGGCGCAAGAAATTTAAATTGTAGCCTCTAGTAAACACTATAAATTGAAATTGTGTATAATTTATAAAGTTGTGGTGTGTAGTAATGGTTTTGTATAAATTCTGGTTGTGTTTAATTTGTGTTGTGTGTGAGTTAGGGTGATAGGAGTTGGCTTTTATTAAATTAATAACTATTTTATTGACATGATGTAACTTATACAATGAAAATATGAAAGAAACGTTAGCAACAATGAGAACAACGAGAACAAACACTAGTCATATATCTCTTTTGATTTGTCTGAGTTGGTCTTCATTTCTTATTAGTATATGCGGTGCTCCTTCCTTTTGACGTAGATAGATTCTTCCATTTGACATCCAACAAAAAGCGTATGATTCAGATTTTGCGAATTCCCTTGCACAGTAGAACAAGCGTCTGTCTACTGGGGTCAGATAGTCCGATACAAAGGCTGGAGAAGGCTGCCCCTCGAAGCCGAAATGATTGGTATTAATTTTTGGACTTCCCGTTTTCTTATTGAATTTCTTGATAGCATCCAATATTTTGTCCTTCGATTGGGTATCAGTAAACTCCATAATTACAGGTGAGTCATGGGCTTCTCTTCGGCTTGGAAGGCGAAATACATCGCGTACGTTTGAATACAGCGATTGTAATGAAAGGCTGTTGAGAAAGTTTTCTGCGTTTACAAATAAGTCGTTCTTTTTTTCATTTACCTTTTTAGGCAACTTCCTTATTTCTATGCTAGTTTTTCGGTTACCTCTTTCCAAATTGTTCATCCTATCTTCTATGGTATTTAGTCTAATATCTATATTCTTCGATTCATTTTTTATCACCTTTATTTGATCATGTAAGTCTTCTATTTTATCAGATAGAAAGTTTATGGACACCTCGATGTCTTTATTAGTGTTTTTAACCGATATTATATTTTTATCTAATTCGGCAATAGTTTTTTCCAGCTTATCCAGACGACAATTTTGATTATTTGACAATTTGTTGAACATTTCAAGGAGCATATCATGCATTTCTGTCTTGAATATCACAAATTCGTTCTTTTCATCGCCTGATAATCGTCTCCTTTTTTCGCACCTTAGCGTAATATTCGAGTCGAAGGCGCTTTCCTCAGGATTCAAATTTAATTGTGGCGCCGAAAGCGTTTTATTTGCATGCGGAGGTGAATGATACATGTTAAGATAAAATTGTTTTATCGTTATAGCTGATTCAATGTAGAACGTGAGAGAAAAAAAAACAAATAAATCAGAAGGTAGGAAAGAAATTCTTCGATCAGTGCTTCTCTTTCGCTCTCGTTGCGTACGGGCAGTTGTCAAAGCTTCAGTGTCACACCGCACACGTGTTGTTTGCAATTTGAGTGATGAGTAATTAATGCTTATCGAGTGTAATTAGCGGGATGTAATGATGATAGTACTCACTGGATAACTGCAGTACCATGGGAACACGTAGCGAGGAGATTGTATTGTTAGTTGATCGAACTTATATTTACTATGCAATTGTTTTAAATAAATTCAGGATTGAAAAGTAGTACACACGTCCGTACGTCTTTACGATCGACGAAGGAAGGAAGGTTATATTAGGCTTTTTAATATTAAACAAAAGTGAAACATGAATGTTTGTAAAACTAACCTATATCACACCGCTTCATAGCCGCAATCATATCATCTTCATCGATGCTACTTGCTTCTGTATCCGGATAATCATTCCGCCAGTTGTTCTCATCATTGGAGTCATCATCATCATCAGCCTCGTCCGATGATTCATTGTGGTATGTGCCTAGGATGAGGTCTGTTTCGTAGTTCTCGATGCTGCAATATGTATCAAATATCCAACTATAGATGCTTACACAACTACATATTTATCATATTGGCAAAATAGGTAGAAATTGTAGAAAGATAAGGTGAAACTTTTCAGTCTATTGGATACAAGTTTTCAATAAAAAAGCTGTAGCTAGTGAAATAGAATATAATATATATACAGGGTTACTTGTAAAACACCAGCAACCTCGCAGGACAAGATAGCTAACATCATACGTAACAACATTAATTGTTCTACGACTTTTGGCATAACGCAATAAATTATTTTTAAATGATTTTTTAAGCTTTTATTGTACTCTCCTAACATATTTTATAAGTCTATGCAGCGCTGACTGTCGCAGATATACGGTCTAGTTCAAGTTCAAAGGCGCTAGTGCCGCTCCGCCCCTACCTTCCTCCTCTCGTACGCTTCTTGTTTACGTAATTTTTGGGATTCGCGTAGAGTTTATAATATTCAAACGGAAAAAAAGTAGTTTGAGAACATTGTATAAATGAATATATAGCTATTTATACAATGTTCTCAAACTTTATGATTCTACTAACGCCATCTGTTGTCAATTGATATGAACTATGCGTGTGCCAGGCTTTGAGGCTTTATCATTTCGTTTACTACAAAATATTACAAAAAAGTCGAACATAAAAGCGGCACGGCTATAAGTATTTCGATAGATGTCGTGGTAATATAAAATAATGTAAAATGGTTGTAAAGACAGATCAATAGATGCCGTTAGCTTTACTTTACATCCCGCTATCGAAATTTATTTGTATTTTCATAATATCATATACGTACTCGTCATAGAGATCTAGGGAGATGCCAATCGCTTTCGTAATTTAGTTTCTGTGATCTGTGGTACTCGTCTTACTTGTACCGCATAATTATTTTTGGAGGTCCTAGGCATAAGCCTCGGACCGGAATTTAATCAGATATACGTCACTTATGTTATTTATGTATTATCTATGTTAATATCATCATGGACCAATATATTGGTCCGATTTGAAAAATTATTTCGGTGTTAGGAAGCTATCCTAACACCGAAATAATTTTTTATTATTATTTATCGAGGAAAGCGAAGAGCGGAGCACTGCGGGTAAAACTGCAGGGCACAGCTGCTATTAATTAGTTCACTATCAAACGGGAGAGGGACTCTAGATGTCCGTTACTCTTTCACCACAATACCTCTCGAACAATTACGATGAAATTTTGAACTAAAAAAGCTAAGTTAGAACAAAGGCTTTTTTATCAAATAGAACTAGATGTAAACAATGATTTTCACACAGAAAATTTCAAGATTCTAAATCAGATCAGATAAAGAAGCTTACTAAAGTCTCAAGCAGTTAGTTAATTGTGTTACACATCTTTACAAACTGTATCTTTATAATAGTAGCAATATCTAATATATATTATAAAGGCGAAAGTTTGTAAGTAAGGATGTATGGATGTATGGATGTTTGTTACTCTTTCACGTAAAAACTACTGAACCGATTTGAATGAAATTTAGCACACATATAGAGGGTAACTTGGATTAACACATAGGATAGTTTTTATCCCGGAAATCCCACGGGAACGGGAACTATGCGGGTTTTCCTTTGCAAACGCGGGCGAAGCCGCGGGCGGAAATCTAGTTAGTAATAATATTAATGTCTATTGGACATATTTCAGAAACATATAAACAAATAATAGAGGACAAAGGTGCAATTATTTTAATATAGATAGATATTAATTTATATTTTGTTTGTATTACTTTTCTAGTTCAAACATATTTAGTGAATCGCAAACTGTAATGTTTAGTTTCAAGACTTCTTCTAAATTATTCTTGGAATTTGAAAATATTTATTCACAAAAAGAAGTTTTATAAATTGTAATATTATGTGGAATCATCACTACATAGTATAAAAAAAAAATTGCTTTCTCTGTCCCTATGTCCTTTTGTATGCTTAAATCTTTAAAACTACGCAACGGATTTTGATGCGGTTTTTTTTAATAGATAGAATGATTCAAGAGAAAGGTTTTAGTACATAATTTATTACGTTTCAGATAAAGCGGGCGAAGCCGCGGGCGGTAAGCTAGTAGTATATACATGTTTTCAAAAGTCTGATCAAAGGCTAATAATAAATAAGTGGAATCAGGCATCACATACTTGAAATTTGCCGAAAATAGAGAGACATTGTTTTAAACTATTGTTTAAAACCTATTTAGTAATTTTATGACTCACCTCACCAAATTATCGAGCATAGATATATCAAAATCCTCTTTTATAGCTGTATACAAGTCATATGTGAATTTCACATCATCCCCATCATGTCCTGTTGCTTCTAAATCCACTAAATTAATATCATCTTCGTCTTTAACTCCTCTATTGAAGTTAACTATAGCATATCTATTTTCTGAAGCTGTTTCCTTCCGCTCCTGTCGAATCTTCTTGATAATATCATCAACATCCGTTTTTGGTTTCAATTTAATCTCTGTTTTTGGCACAATGGTTTTGAGTTGTGAGGTTTCCTGAATACATAATAATTAGATAGTAGGATTAAAGGGTGGACAAGATTGTTGTTAAATTCTTAATCTTAAAATAAAAAATCTCTATTTATTCTAAGTTAGTTTTTTACTTTTTAGTAGATTAAATAGGTAGTTTATCTACAAGTGCACTATCAGCATCAGTTTAGTTTAGAAGTTGCATTAAGAAATAAGAAATATATATAGTTAATCTGTTTTTGCAGTATAAATGCATAAATCTTTATAGTATTTCAATAAAATTGTAAATGTAAATACCTGATTATCCACAGTTCCTCTGAAAACAAACAATGAAGGTGATATCTCCTCGACATCAGTCTTACGGCGTTTACAAACCAGGACCAGAGCGTCTTGGGGATTGTCCTGCAGTCTTCGTTTTACTCGTAATACAGTTGATGTGGCCATTTTTTGTATAAAGAGGGTTAAAAATGTTGGTCACCGTAATTTATAACGTTACTGCAAAAAATATTTTATTTTCCTGATTGAATTGTTAGATGAACAAAATAACTACATACTTTTTATCATTTAAATACCTTTTAAAAACGTGCAATAATACGATAACAAACACTCCAGAAGTGTATAGTGTTGCATTAATTTTATTTAAAGAAATAGAATATTTAAATAAATCAAATTAGGTATCATTTATATCAGTACAACCCGCTAATAGGATAAAATATAATCCATTGTGGGGTTTACATCGCGAGAAAGAAATATAAAAATGAACCGTTCATTATGAACGCCTCCAATGAAAGGTATATAGGGGTTACTAACCGGCTCCGCTGAAGCGATTATTGCAAAATAGTTGTAAATTCTTTAAAAAAGTTTTACACGTGTATAGAATTATCGAAATCCACCAAGAAATTCAACAGTTCACGTTTGCGAATTGCGTCTGTTTTTGTTTTTTTCCGATCACCCACGAATCACGATCACCCTCATCACCATTGTGACAACTGACAGTGACAATTGACATTTGAATATAGAGTATAGACTATTCACTTTTTTTATTTTAATAATAATTATGTCTGGATACTTGGAAAACAGTAAAATATAGGTTAAAATATTATTTATACTTTTATACAAAAATTGGTTTTTTTGAATGCTCTAATATTAGGACCTCCGACCTAGGTACCGATTTCATAATCTCTCGACTCACCATTGATGTAAAAAAAGAGTGTGCTTGCCGAACACACGTGTCAGAAGTTAAAGGTGGTAAATGTTAAAAATAATTATGTAATGACGATTCGAAAGTGCTACTAAATAGTAGTCTAATTGAATAAATGAATGTTTGAGTTTGAGTTTGAGTTTGAAGTAAAACTTCTTTGGCAAGATTCAAACTCTTAGATACAAAAATCGTCGCCTTACTCTATGACGTGACGGTAATGCCATGACGCGACCTTGCAATTTTACTCTCAACGCGTCTATAGAAGATTCCTAAGAAGATTCACTACAAAATGAAAATTTTCAGTCAAACTCGTTCTTGTTCAAAGTCAGCATCAATTGTTTTTAATATTCAATCTGTCAAATTTCTCAAAAGTCAATGGTCAACGCGATGCCCATTGATGCCCATGCCATTCGTGGTATTTTGGTATTTTGTCAATCGTGAAGCTGTGATTTGCCGTATTGAAATTCGCAAATTATATTGTTTATTTTTATTCAAAGCATAAAAACACAATTTCGTATGCTGCGGAGTCGGGAGTGTATCAGTGATATCAACAATCAAGTGAATACAGAACCATCGGTGTGTTATTGTGTATTGATTAATTATCTTCAGTGAGAATTAAGATGGATAATCTAAATCTGAAGCAGTTTAACACAATGGCTTCGGATGATAATTGGCGGACCCAAAGTTCGAGACAAGGAATTGTCGCAAAAATGTAAGTGGAATTTACTTTTACCTGGGGAAGTCCCAAATGTTAGAACAGTATACATTGTTTACCATATTTCCTTAAATTGCTATTCGATGTATTCTATTGGAGTATACCCATAAAACAATATCTCTTTGTATAAAGGAAAATTTTCTTTAAATAAAAATTGAAATGAATCAAATAATATCTCTTGGATCCTTTGTTAATTTAGTTATCCAGTATCAATAAAACACTAATAATAATCTTATGATCTTAAATCCATCCAATGCAACTTTATACCTCATAATATAGAAAGAAAATTAATATCTTATTCAAGACTAGCTTACCATCCGCGGCTTCACCCGCTTTGTCTAAAACCTAATAAATTATATACTAAAACCTTCCTCTTGAATCTATCTATTATATATCTATCTATTAAAAAAAACCGTATCAAAATCCGTTGCGTAGTTCTAAAGATTTAAGCATACAAAGGGACATAGGGAGTGAGAAAGCGACTTTGTTTTATACTATGTAGTGATTATTAGAACAAAGGTATCTCTGTAATGCTCCAATTCTGTTTCTTAATATGTAATATTTATAACACAATAAATATTATATATTATTGAAGTACTTCAATATCATGATAGAAAAAAAAATCCTGAAAAGAAATTATTTAAAGAAATTGTATATTTTTACTTTTTAATACAAATTACAGTGAGGACGTTATCCAGCGATCAGGCATGCAAGTGGCGAGGAACAGCAGTGAAATGGAGAATCATGTGTTCATGAAGGCCAAGAATAGAGAAGAATACATGAACATGATCGCTAAGCTCATTCTGCATGTGCGAGAGATGTGTGAGTAACTTGACAATCTTCACTAAATGGATGCTTGTTTAGAACAAATATCTATTGAGATTTGCATATGAACATTAATAGAATTTGTTTGTTTGTATCTTAAAATACTAGATAATTTTGATAGTTCCTTCACCAATGATTCTTTGTTTTGGACAATAATCTCTCCTACTCAGTATATCTGTGAACTGCATTGGAACATAATATGTTGGACAAATATTCAGAAGTTCAGTTCATATTAATAAAATTTTTTTTTATCAAAAAGTTCCAAAAATACTAGATGATTTTGAACATCAACATTCAACATGTATAATTCTGAACGACACAAGCTATTAATTATTTTAACCTGGTTAAACCCAAGCCAACATGTGTCCAAATGATTAACCCATTGAGTCCCAAGCGGCCCAATCGGTCCACGACACTGTGATTCTGGGGCCTGAGTTATTAATGATATTAATGACTGACAAATATTGTTGGTAACAAAATGTATTATAAATTGTAATACAACAATTTTTTTTTATTTATACTAATTTCTCACAATTATGAATAAAATATTATTTCCACAGCTCAACCGAAACAAAACCAAGGCGCGCCAAATTTGCAAGGACCAAATCAAAACCAGCAGCAGAACAACCAAGTTCAAAATCAGCCCGGCCAGCAGCAGCAAGGTCCAAACAGCCAGCCAGGAATGGCCACAGACCCCATAAACGCTCTACAGAACATGGCGTCACAAGGCACGAGGAACCAAATGATGAACATGGGCCAAGGACAGATGCAGCAGCAAGGCGTCATGGGCCCAAACCCAGGAATGTCGATGCAAGGCCAAATAGTCTCCCAAGGTGGACCACAGTCGCAAACGGCTACTAATCTACTCCAGACCTTAAATCAAAGACCTCAATTGAACATGCAGTTGCAGAATAAGCTTGGAGGTCCAATGGGGATGGTGCCAAATCAAGGCCAGATGGGGAATAACATGGTTGGTGGGATGACGATGCAAAATTCAATGGCTTCGCAACTCCAGAATCAGCTGGCAGCTGGGGGCATGCAGATGATACCAAATATGTCGATGTCGAACATCATGCAAGTGCCCATGTCTGGTGCTAACACCATGGGGCAGATGCAGTGTAACCAAGTGGTGGGGAACTCTAGCGGCCAGATGGTGCAGAATTCTATGCAAGGACAGATGTCTAATCAGATGGGTGAGTGATAGAGTAATATCACATTCAGTTTTAACAATGAATAGTGTATATATGAGCCAGACTCAAACACGTAACAGGAAAACTGACTACATTTCATTTATAAGGAATTCCCACAGTAGTAAAAGATAATTCCCTCAAAGTTCTCATTTATCTTTTCCTTTGAAAATTTTTTGCAATTTTAAAATTCATTTTATTTTAGATTTTCATTTTAAATTATAAATGATAAATTTTGCGTTACCTTTGCCTTTTATATTTTCATAGCTTATTAAATATCCACATATCTGATATCCTATCCTACTAATATTATTTATTATTTATTATGAGCCATGGCTGTCCCACTGCTGAGCAAAGGCCTCTCTTCCCTCAATCCATTTCTCCCTATTTTGAGCAATTTTGCTCCAATCTGCTAAATGGGAATCAAGCTCGTCCCGCCATCTTGTCCTGGGCCTGCCACGCAGCCTTTTGTCCTTGTTGGGGATCCACAAAGTGGTAATTTTTATATGAGGGAAGAGGTTCGGACAGATAATAACCCATCACGCTGGTCCAGTGCGTGTTGATGGGTGCGCAATAAGCCTGCTGACTCGGCCTGTGAACGTCACCGTTGGTACCCTAAAGGCACTCCTCCGCTGCCGCTCGAAGTAAACATCTCGCGCTGATGTCACTTTACCCACTAGACCTTAGCGAGATACTACCTCGCAGCTCTAGTGAGCCTTTACACTTGAAAAGTGTACGATAGTTTAATGTCTTATCGAGGACGACAGTCTTATCCTACTAATATATGTATTATAAATGCGAAAGTTTGTGAGGATGTGTGTGTTTGTTACTCTTTCACGTTTCTTTCAAATTCTACTGAACTGATTACATGTGAAATTTAGCACACATATAGAGGGTAACTTGGATTAACATATAGAATAGGTTTTATCCCGGAAATACAACGGGAACGGGAACTATGCGGGTTTTCCTTTGAAAACGCGGGCGGAAATCTAGTAAGAACATATTTAAATAATATCTGTTGTATTTTAAGAAGTGAAATCTTCATATTACAGGCATGTCCAACAACCAAATGGTGAACATGAACATGCTACAAATGCACGGCCGGGGTCAGGGCAAGCCAGACGTGATGATGGGCGCCGGGTACGCGGCTAGGGCTCCGCCCCCGAGCCAGTTCTTGCGGCAGAGCCCTTCGCCGTCTGCGTCCTCGCCTAACATGGGCGGACCGAGCCCTGTGTCCATGGGTATGTAAATAATTAAAATACGTAATAAAAAAATAAAGTAAAGACATTAATTTTGATAACAGTTATAATTAACTAGTAACTTGACAGTGAGCTGCACATATGATACATATTTCCAAACATATTATACATTTTTAAGGATTCGCAGCTTTATAACAAACAATATATAAAAATTAACTTCAAATAAGAGCATTAACAGCAAGCGGAAAAACTAGTCGTTCTTTTTTTATTTAATTTTACTTTCCCCGTTTACCACTTATTTTTATCGTAATATTTCCTAGGTGGCGGAGTCCTAGGCGGCGCCCTAGCGTCCCCGATGTCGTCGCTCGGTGGGATGGGTCCGTGCGGTGGGGCCGGCGGGAGCCCCTCGCCCTCCGCCCCGCACATGGGGCTGCACGCTCAGCAGCAGCGGTGAGTGACCTGCCTACTGTGACGTTTAGATAATGAAAAAGAGTGTGTGTAATTATTTACACACGTTAGAAGTTATACTTCTTTGGCGTATGGAAAAAATACTAGAATATACAACGTGAACATAGTTATCAATTTTCATACTACCAAGAACTAACTTCATGCTGTTAAATTTAGGTGTCGGTGTGCGCGCGCATCGTAATATTCACTCTCATCATTTTTCTCCATCGCGCCAAAAGAAGTTTAACTTCAATAAGGGAACCTGTTCTACTGTACCGGTAGATGGAAATAGCGGATAAAACAAATAATGTTTTATACATATTTTAAACACAATTTATTGATTATACACATTATTCAGACGTTAAGACAATTAATGAGCATAGTCACGAGATGGTATCTAAATAAAATGTCTGCGTGTTCTTCTATAAGTTCTATAAAAATCATAAAAAAGTAGAAACATAGAATCACTTTTCACCAAATGAAAACAACTATCATTATATGGCTGTTGCATTGTTCTTTCAGTAACAACAGAAATGATAAAAGGTTATAATCAAACAAATTTATGCCTCGTTCTAGGATAAATCTCTTTAGAATTTTATTTAATTAGTCTCTTTTTATATCAGGGTGAACATGGGCATGGTAGCATCCCCCTCTTCCTCCCTGAACACGCCGGGGGGCGGTGTGGGGGTGGCGTCCCCCGGGGGGGATGAAGCAGCCTACAGGGAGAAAGTACGACAGCTCTCCAAGTATATAGAGCCGCTGAGACGCATGGTCATGCGGATGGTCAATGAGGGGGAAAGTGAGTACCTATTTTTGACGTGACAACGTCTTATAATTCGATAGAGCCGGCTGCACGCACGAAAAAACATGACTCATGCGGCGTTACCTCGCTCTGAGGCGTTCCATGTGCAAGCGAGAGCGCGGAACGAGCGACAAAGAAGCACAATCGTTGTCACGTTCAACTATGATCGTCAGTAAACCGACTTTACAGACAACCAATTTTTTTTTTTGTTATTTCTTTTTGAATTTTTCGTTAAGTGTGTTGAAAAAAATTTTTTTTCTTCTTGCTGTTAGAGATTACTTTAGAACTTAATTTGCAGCATGAAATGGGTATTGTTGATGAAAACTATATTTGCGTGAATAAATAATAAAATACTTAATGGTTGTTTGTTTAGACATGAATTGTGAAAAATGTGTTGGTTACAAAACACTTTTCTCATAATAAAAAATAAATGATCCCAATTCAATTATCTGTTTTCTTTGTGTTTGTGTTGTGTAAAAAGCAAATGCTGCTCAATATATTTCTTACTAGCTTCCGCCCGCGACTCCGTCCGCGCGGATGTCGGTCTTCGCGTGGATGGTTTATTTCTCCATTTTGAGTAGGTACCTCTGACAATAAAATCTTATAAATATCTATTGGACCCAATTCCCAAATACGGCTAGGCCTATAATAATACGCAACGTGTGTTCGCGGTTCTACGGAACAACGTCTATGGATAAAACTGAAAAATTAAGATTAATTTTTTTCTACGTATTTTTCCAGGATAAAAAGTATCCTATTTTACGCCCAGGATAATAAGGTATAATTATACCAAGTTTCATCGAAATCGAACCGCTAGTTTTCACGTGATGCCTTCACATACAGACAGACAGACAGACAGACAGACAGACAGACAGACAGACAGACAGACAAAAATTTTTTTAATCACATATTTGGGTTTGGTATCGATCCAGTAACACCCCCTGCTATTTATTTTTTCAATATTTTCAATGTACAGAATTGACCCTTCTACAGATTTATTATATGTATAGATATATTTTTTTAAGAAGAATAAAATATGTCTTTAATTCAATTTTAATTTTCTTAAACACTTTTCTATGCAATAATTGAGTATTTGAATAATTTTTTTTTTGTGCTAAATAGAAAGATTATATATTAGTTTTATAACAAAACTATTTTTTTAATTTTTTTTTTGCAATAATTCAAAAGTTATTTCAAAATAAAAATTAGTCTTTGAATCCGGTACCGAAAACACACCGACAACTCCCGAAGCGTCACCCGGACGCGTGTGACGTCATAATGTTAGTTTTCACACATTGCAGTGGATACAAAAATGTATACAACTAAAACATTTTGACGTCACATCTATGGTGACCAGTCATCACTCGTCATCGTTTATAGTCACGTGATTTTTATTTAAATTTCATCAATTTTTAATTGCTTATAATTAATTGAAAAAAAATTTTTTTGGAGTTTTTTTGCATTAAATATCAATATTATTAATAATAAGGTTTTAAAATACATAAAAAAAATCAATATTTTTTTTTTATTCAAATACTCAATTATGAATCAAGTTAAATTATTTTATACAGGGTGTAATCGTTAAGTGTGCACAGGCGATTATTCCGTAACTATTACAGATATCAAAAAACTTTAAACTGATATCGAAAGTATTTAACCTAATGAGTAAAATGGCCATAATAATTTTTTAAAAATAAAACGAGAAATATCTAAAAAATTAACTTGAAACCCTCCCATACATTTAGTATGAGATACGAATATCCCATGTACATGGGTTGATCCAAAAGTAATGATAATCAATATTAAACAAGGTCATTAGAGTTATAATAATTATGTAGTTCTCTAGATAGTCTTCTAACTAGAAAATATACTTCAAATTTTTTTTTCCTAAACTTAAAAAAAAAAAAACTTTGACTTCATCCACAAAAACCCCTCCACGCGGCCATCACTTCGCTGTCGTCTTAAAATAATTTATTGCTAAGAAAGTGTTTTTGTGCCGAGGAAAGAGATAAAAGTAAATAGGAGCTAGATCTAAAAAATAGGGTAGGTGTTCAAGCATTTCGAATGCCGATTTTTGAATGGCAGCCATCGCAACTGACGCTTTGTGATCTGGTACGTTGTCTTGGTGAAACAGCGTTCAGGTCCGCAGTTTGCCATGTCTCTTTTCCTTACTAACCTATTGCAATCTTTTAATTTGGTCTGTTTAGTAAGAGCCCAATAAAGTGGCTACCTTTTTAAAATATTCCACCATAATTATTCCTTCAGCGTCTCAAAAAACTACCGCTTTAATCTAACCTACTGATTTTCACTTTGAATTTCTTCATCGTCACTTTGTAAGCTCGCATCCAGAACATTGATTGTTTTTTGGTTTCAGCATAAACATGGTGAACTCGGGTAACGTCCATGATCACAAAACGTGACAAAAAATTATCCTGATATCATTAAAAATTTAGAAATTTACCCTCTACATGTCGAATCGTTGTTTCTTCTTTTCGTCGGGAAACATTCTGGCACGCACGGTTCACATTCAAATTAATGTAAATAATTGGAAACGTGGCCTGTTGATATGATTTTTTTGTGATTACTTAGTGAATACATGAGCAAGCAAAAAACATTTATTTTATATTTTTATGTGCACAGGAAATACCCAATTATCATTACATTTGGATCAACCTAGTACATTTTATATGAAAGATTTTAGCTTTTTCTTTCTTTTTTTGGTTTTCTGCTTTAATTACTTCGCAAATTTGAAGGGAAGTTCATTTAGAATCTGTAAATAGAGCTCCTCATTGTATTGCACAATGAGGACATCACTTTGAAAATCTGCTATGAATACAAAATGTATGGGAAATAAAATGTATGGGAGCGTTTAATGTAACATTTTTGGATATTTCTCCTTTTATTTTTAAAAATTTATTATGGCCATTTTACTCATTAGGTTAAGTACTTTCGATATCAGTTTAAAGTTTTTTAGTATCTGCAATAGTTACGGAATAATCGCTTGTGCACACTTAACGATTACACCCTGTATATAGATGTGGAAAAGCTAACGAAAATGAAGAATCTCCTGGACATCCTCTCGAACCCGAACAAGCGGATGCCTCTAGAGACACTGATCAAGTGTGAAGTGGTGCTCGAGAAGCTGGACTTCAAGCGGAGTGAGGGGGTCGGGCTCGGTTTGCCACCCGCTGGGAAGGTGAGGGAACTTAATAGTTGACTTTTTAAACAATAAATAAATAATTGTTTCCTACTATATCTATACTAATATTGTAAAGAGGAAAGGTTTGTAATTGTGTATGTATGTATGGTTTTCACGCATAAACTACTGGACCGATTTCAAAAATTCTTTCACCATTAGAAAGCTGCATCTTCACTGAGCAACATAGGCTAGGTTTTATCCCGGAAATCCCACGGTAACGGGAACTATGCGGGTTTTTCTTTGAAAACGCGGGTGAAAATATAAAACTTAAAATTAGAGAAAAATCATATTTTAGTTAGAAATGAAGCATAGTAATACGAAAAATAAAGTGGCTATTTTAAATACAGCTGTAAAAAAATGTCAGAGTTTTAAATGTTAGAGATTTTTCATAAAAAAAAACATTTTACAACCTTTAATACTGATAAATAAACCAAAGAGTTTTTTGTGTTATATTTTTTAAAGCATTAACATTTTTTCCCTTTCCAGGAACAAATATTCAACCCACTGCTGGAGGTAGTTAACAATTGCCTCCAGTCGCCGCTCGCGAACCACACGCTCAAGCGCACGTTCGGTTCTACGTTAGATGCACTCAATGGACCTGAGATTAAGTATGTGCCTTTAATACTTAATTATTGTTGTTATGAATTAAATAAAATTAATATAAATACGTTTGCGTACGTCCATGTAAAGATCTCTTTATTAATTTATTAGTAACTAGATTACCGCCCGCGGCTTCGCCCGCTTTGTCTAAAACCTAATAAATTATATACTAAAACCTTCCTCTTTAATCACTCTATCTATTTAAAAAAACCGCATCAAAATCCGTTGCGTGGTTTTAAAGATTTAAGCATACAAAGGGACAGAGAAAGCGACTTTGTTTTAGTATGTAGTGATTATGTTAATTTTTATTTTCAATACATAAATGTCAACTTAAAAAACTGTTCATATAAAGATTTCTTTACCATTTTAGATTATTTTTGTGGTGATGTGATCAAATAGAGGCAGATTAATGTCATATGAGTTACTCCAAATTTTTATTAAAATTTTGTAGTGTCATATAAAAAACTAGCTGCTCCTCGCGGTTTCACCCCCGTGGCTCCACTCCTGTTGGTCGTAGCGTGATGATAATATATAGTCCGATAAATGAGCTATCTAACACCGGAAGAATTTTTCGGTGTTAGATAGCTCATTATCGGACCATCGGACCAGTACTTCCTGAGATTAGCGCGTTCAAACAAACAAAATAAACAAACTCTTCAGCTTTATATTATTAGTATAGATATATCACATCATAAGAAACCTTATGTCAATTATAATTCAAATCAATTAATATAAAGACATTATTTAGTTTCTTATCATATACCTATTATTTCTTAATAATAATCTATTTATTTTGCCAGAAACCTTCCGGCACCACAAAAACTGGCAAAATACGAGGAGCCACCAGCAGAGATACCCGATATCTTACAAGGAGAAATCGCAAGACTCGACTCTAGGTTTAAAGTAAGTGGCTTCTAAAGTTTAAAACTATGAATGAATCGTCAATTAGATTGAATTGTAGGTATTTCTGATACACAAATCTATTTCTCATAATATTGCATGTACATAATATACTCTTTGCCATCTGCCTCTATAACATCCACGATCTGTTTCCTTTTATATTTGACATTTGGCATCCTTGTATCTTCCATCTCATTCAAACTCGTCATTTATCAATGTGTACAAGGCAAAGTCGCAGTCACGTACTCCGTCTCTCACTAACACACAACTTACACTTATCTTCCATCTCCCTCACACTCATTGTTAAATTGTTGTGTCTATGCATATGGCAACGTGGCAGCTTTTCACTGTCACGGCACGGCACAAGGCACTTTTAAGCTATTGCATAGCTTCGGGCCTTGAGCGCGGGGACCGAATCGAGAAATTCCGTAACGAAAAAACCTCACGCTCCCCACTCCGACGGGCGGAGGTGTGGCTTGAAGGCATAGCATGCAATAGCTTTACCGCGGCAGTCCCCGAGTGTCGCACGTCTTTTTTCTGCCTCTTACTACCTATCTTCAATCTCACTTAGGTCTCTCTGGACCCGCTCCAAGCGCACGGTATATCAGGCGCCATCACACTAACAGCGCAACTGGAAGACGCACGCCTGCCCTGCGTAGCCTGTTCTCTTTCTATTTGTAGGATTTGGCTAGGTTCTCTCTTTCACGCACGTGGCAGATTCGTATCTTCTATCTCACTCACACTTACACTTTTAGGTGTCGCTGGACCCACTGCAAGCGCACGGTATATCAGGCGCCATAACACTAACGGCACAACTGGACGACGCCCGACTCCCGTGTGTGGCCGCCGTGCACGTGTCGGTGCCGAGGGACTACCCGGTGTCGGCGCCCGCGAGACTTCGCCCCCGGCCCGCCAGGGAGAGCCCCCATCCGTTTTTAGCGAAGGTGGAAAGGGCTATGGACGCGAGGTGTGCGAGGTGAGGGGAAGATACGACTAGTTAATTAATCTACACTAATATTATAAAGAGGAAAACTTTGTTTGTTTGTTTGCAATGAATAGGCTCATAAACTACTGGACCGATTTTAAAAATTCTTTCACCATTCGAAAGCTACATTATCCACGAGTAATATAGGATAGGTTTTATCCCGGAAATTCCACGGGAACGGGAACTATGTGAGTTTTTCTTTGAAACCGCGGGCGGAGCCGCTAGCGGAAAGCTAGTAAATAATAACCTTAAATATTAACCAAAAAAAACTAAATAAAGACGATATTATGTAAGTAAATTCATGAAATTATTCACTGATATTTGTAAATGTACCAATTTAAATTAAATCTGTCAATTTAAGTGGATCAAAATCGAGTCTAAAACAGTTTATAAATACAGGAGAAACTTATAAAAGCTTGGTAGAAGACTCCGTCCGCGCGGAAAAATTAAGATTAAATTTTGTTCTACGTATTTTTCCGGGATAAAAAGTATCCTATTTTATGCCCAGGATAATAAGGTATAATTATACCAAGTTTCATCGAAATCGAATCGTTAGTTTTCACGTGATGCCTTCACATACAGACAGACAGACAAAAATTTTTTTAATCACATATTTGGGTTTGGTATCGATCCAGTAACACCCCCTGCTATTTATTTTTTCAATATTTTCAATGTACAGAATTTACCCTTCTACAGATTTATTATATGTATAGATAACATATTTTCAATTCCAGGTTACCAAAACGTTGTTCCGTTGGGGAACTCCTCAACGCATGGGAGATGAGCGTGCGGCAAGCGTGCGCGCCCGCAACACTCACATACACGCCCGTACCTGCGCTAGGACTATAAATATATACTAGATAAAATATACAGGGTTAATTGTAAAACACCAGCAACCTCGCAGGACAAGATAGCTAACATCATAAGTAACAACATTTGTTCTACGACTTTTGATAATTTGTTAGATTTTATTTTCATACAAAAATAAATATTCATTTAATTTTCCGTCTGAATATTATAAACTCTACGCGCATCCCAAAAATTACGTAAACAAGAAGCGAACGAGAGGGGGAAGAAGCGTGCGCGGGCGTCGCGTTAATGAATAGAACATAGACTTACCAATGTTAGGAGAGTACAATAAAAGCTTAAAAAATCATTTAAAAATAATTTATTGCGTTATGCCAATAGTCGTAGAACAAATGTTGTTATTTATGATGTTAGCTATCTTGTCCTGTGATGTTGCTGGTGTTTTACAAGTAACCCTGTATTTACATAATTTAAGAGAATTATAATAGAAGAATGTACAGGGTGTCCCACTATTGGTATACTAAGCGCGAAGGAACTTGTAGTTTTGCATACACTGATTACGTAAAATATGATAATGATGGCCTAAATTTTTCCTGAAAATCCATGTTTTCTTCTTTAGCTTCGCGCAGCCGGCATATACCGCTTCGCTAATTTTGTTTATGAAAACATAATCTTAAACAATAGCTCACGTGCGGGTGGCAAAGTTGGGCGGGTTGCTTGTTATGGGTGTACACATAGAGTTTTAAGAATTCATCTATTTGAAAAAAATATGCGTCTGGAATTTTTTAATTATTTTTTACTTACTCAACGTATGCAAAACTATAACCATCTTTCAGCTTAGTATACCAACAGTGGGACACTCTGTATAAGGATAGTAAATTATATGTTGAAAAAAAAGTTAAAAGATAGCGTTCGGGGTATAGAGTGAAGTCCCCTAGTGGGGTAAGGGGCAGATGCGTTATGCATAAATCCGTTTCTCATGGTTAAAGATCTAATATAATTTTCAACCGACTTCAAAAAAGAAAGTTCTTAATTCGACAATATTTTGTATACTCTTGTGATTTTTTTTTATATTTTTTATTTGAACGCTGATGTGGTATGAAGGTGAAAAGTGTATTTCCATTTAAGTTTGGTCTAGTTCTGACATTTTGAAAGCGGTTTTTGTAAAAAAAAAGTAAAAAAATTTATTGAAAGTCCAAGATTCAGATAGAACTTGTGTATATTTTGGCTTGAAGAGTGATATTTAATTGGAGTTATGTTATGTTTAAGAAAATTAATTTATAGATAATAAATATACTAGTTTATTTGTAATTTTTAATTTTTAAAATTTAATTAATATTAATTGAAGGTGATTTTTGCGATTGACAAATTATCTATTATCAATATATCAATTTATAATTATAATTATCAATTTATCTTGTTTTTTTTTGAAGTGAAACTTCTTTATCGGGGTTGGAAAAAAATTGAGTGTAACATTTTTTCGTTACGCGTGACATTTTTCCGTTACGCGCCATCTTTTTCTTATCCCTACCACGCGTGATTAGACGTATTTCTGTAAAGATTCATATTATAGTAAATTTTATTTTTTGAAAAATAAGGTCATAAAGAAGTTTCACTTCTGTGTACGTGTACACTAGTACACGGACATTTTTTTTTATCTCAATAAATTTAAATTAAATTAAAAAAAAACACGGAAAAATGATGTTTTCGTACATTTTAATAGATTTCGAAAGCAGCTATTTTTACAGCTTATTTAAAACGATATATAAATATTTTGTCTGGTACACTCTTCCTTTTTATTATTATGACAGTTACAAATAAAATCGCGTTCCTAAAGTACATATTATTATGTAATTTTAGAGTATCTGTATCATGTATGAATATAACAAGACAACGAAAATGTTTTTAGAATATATAGGTAAATTCTAAAATATAGATTATTGATGAAGTGAGAAAATCAGGGTTTTTTTTACCATTTCATACCAGATTTACCATTAGATATACAAGAAAACACAAAAATTTCATCATCTACCTACTTTTTGAAGTGAAACTTCTCGAGGCGCGTTGAGAGTAAAACAAGGTCTTGTTTTATTAACTCCATAGTAAGGCGACGATTTTTGTATCTTTAAATCTTGCTAAAGAAGTTTCACTTCTGACACGTGTGCTCGACACACACGCTCTTTTTCGTATATATAGTAAGTATGTATAACTCAATTTTAGCATTATTGTTGTTTAAGTGTTTTACAGTCGCCTCAAAACGACATTCTAAATTATAATAGTTAGGCGAATTTGAAATCTTAACATGGAATTTTTATTTATTTTGATATTTTAAATAAAATTATAACATCATAGATTTTTTTGTCTTATTTTTGTACATAAAATCATCGGAATAACTCGTATTCCATTTTTCCAGATTACTGAGTTTATTTTAATAAGGGCCGATTTTTCAATACAGTTAAAACTTATTCGCCCAGTAAAGCATTACACGATTACATTAAAATGTCACCCGTAAACTGTCAAATACAGGCAAAGAATACATTTGAAATGAAGTGAAATGGTAGTTTAATACGTTATTCGACGAATAAGTATTAACGAAGGTTTGAAAAATCAGCCCTCAATTTACTATTTAGTGTAAAAATAGATTTAACTTGGAAATAAGCAATAATTTTTGTAAAATAAACTTGTGATAGAATTTTAATCTGTTGTTTTATTTCATAAGACCCCTTTCTCAGAGAAGTCCCATGACCCCAAGTGGGGTAAGGGGCAGATGCATTACATCTGTTTCACTGATCGATTTTATTTAGGGACAAGTAGGTGATCAGCTTTCTGTGTCCTGCCAGACAGAGACATTTTTATCTCAAATATTTTATTAATTATGTTTTTATCATATTAGTGTAGTATTTCATTTAAATACATCTGCTTAACCGATTTATGATGATATGACACTTAGCGTGTTCTTCTAATAACTTTAAATCACATTATTATAATCTTTATAATGATGTTTTGGACATTTTTATATACAGTTATAATATGTGTAATACAGGGTGTCTCAAAAGAAAGTTTATATTTTGTGGATCAATAAAAAAAAAGTAAGCGGTGTATTGAAAAAATGTTTATTAATTATTAAAGTGCTTAATATGGGAATTTATTTCTTAAAAATAATATCGTCCAAATGCAGTCCATTGCGTTCACGGCACTCATGTAATCGAACAGTAAAATTATTTATGACAGCTCGGCAGGTAGACACAGTGATGGCTGCCATTTCGTGTCGGATATTTTCTTTTAAATGCACTAGAGAAGTTGGTTTGTTGGCATACACTTTAGATTTAAGATACCCACCCCCACAAGAAATTATTCAGGATAGAAATTAGCGAGCAATTATTGGCCCTTACTTTTTTGAAGACGAAAGCGGGCGTAATAAATTCTGTAATTTTATAAGTGCCGTGATCGCAATGGACTGCATTTGAACAATATTATTTTTAAGAAATAAATTCCCATATTATGCACTTTAATAATTAATAAACATTTTTTCAATACACCGCTTAGTTTTTTTTTTATTCATCCACAAAATATAAACTTTCTTTTGAGACACCTTGTATTTCATATCGTTTTCACTAGTTAAGAATTTTGTAAATTTTCAAAAAGTTATAATGTCAAATATTTTTGAAACTAAGTAACTAAGTAGGTAAGTAAGTAATGAGTTTCGGCTAGGTAATGTTTCTATACGTCTTTTTATGTTGTGGAAAGATGTCATTTAATATCCAAGTGCTTTGAAATAAAAAGCCAGAATTAAGAACATTTTTTATTAATATTTATAACAATCACAGAAAATACCACACGTGTGGCAACGACATCCATATTTTATAATACTGTTATAATAAACAACATATTACTTACATAACTAAGTATAAACATACAACTTATATTAAAGAGAACTTCTAATACTCCGTCAATCTTAATATATTTAGACCTCGTGTCACAATGTTTGTCCTCCATGGACTCCTAAACCACTTAACCGATTATAATAAAATTCGCACACTATGTGCAGTTCGATCCAACTTGAGAGATAGGATCAATAGTTTTTATGAAAAAAAGTTAACATGTAGGTACCACGGGCGAAGTCGGGGCGAAAAGCTAGTTGAATAATAAATTCAACAATTCATTTGTATATGTATTTTTTTATGAAGTTATAAATTTACATGTACCAGACATGTTGATGGCGTATTTGTAGTATCAGACGGTTTCAGTTGGTCTGGCTCATATTAGTACATTCGTAGTTACAGATACTCGGTCGATTCTCCAAGTATCCATACTGCTGTATTAGAATAACATAATTTAGACTTTAATATTAGCTGAAGAGTTTGTTTGAACGCGCTAATCTCAGGAACTACTGGTCCGATTTGAAAAATTCTTTCGGTGTTAGATAGCCCATTTATCGAGGAAGGCTATCAACACGCTAAGACCAAAACCGCGGGGCACAGCTAGTATTGTATTTACAAGGAGAACTGGTACATGTGTTGTGCGCGGGCGCAGGGCGAGTTGCGGCGCGTGCTGCCGCAGCACGACCAGTGCCGCGTGCCCGGCCAGCCCGGGTGGCCGTGCCCACATCCTGGGGAATAAATAATATAAATAAATAGGTATTGAAAATAAATGCCTTTAACTTTTGACTCACAATAGCTTTGCCAGTTTTTGTGGTCTGCTAGTACCAGACGCTTCAAACAATTTTTGGGGTGAATTTTTAATAAAAGTCTTAGTAATAGTTATTATCTTGTTCTATATTTAGCTACGTTTACCAACAAAGTTCTCAAGAGTTTAGGAAAATAAAATATCCATTTATGTGTTTTTACCAACCTTTATACCCGCCGGCCATAGTAGAGCCACAGCCACAGGTAGCGTCCCGCCGGCCGCCCGACGAGCAGTACGCGCAGCAGTGGAACTGCCCCGTGTGTGCGCGCATCACACGCGCTGCGCACGGGAATGGACTGCCCTGGGGGCAAAGAGGCAATTTTATAGTGGCAGGTCATTTATAATGCAGGGGAATGGACTGCCCTGGGGCAAAGGGGCAACTTTATAGTGGCAGGTCATTTATAATGCAGGGGAATGGACTGCCCTGGGGCAAAGGGGCAACTTTATAGTGGCAGATCATTTATAATGCAGGGGAATGGACTGCCCTGGGGCAAAGGGACAACTTTATAGTGGCAGGTCATTTATAATGCAGGGGAATGGACTGCCCTGGGGGCAAAGGGGTAATTTTATAGTGGCAGGTCATTTATAATGCAGGGGAATGGACTGCCCTGGGGGCAAAGGGGTAATTTTATAGTGGCAGGTCATTTATAATGCAGGGGAATGGACTTCCCTGGGGCAAAGGGGTAATTTTATAGTGGCAGGTCATTTATAATGCAGTGGAATGGACTGCCCTGGGGATAGAGGCAATTTTATAGTGGCAGGTCATTTATTATGTGGTGTAAAGGTTGTGTAATAATATATATTGATGTAATTAACCAATTTTATTAGAAATCTCTCACGATATGTGACGGTTATTAAAGGGAAAATACTTATGGGACATCACGCTTCAGGCAAAGAACAGGAGCTTATCATAATTTTATATTATGGTACACTGCATTTGGAGAAAATTTATCTTCTTGTGTGAGAAGGTGTATATCTTATAAAAAGAACGAGACGATAGAGTAGGGTCGTGTGTAAACTATAAATCTTATTCGTGATTAGATTCAGAATGAAAATATTTTCCTTCTGAATCTAATCACGAATAGAAAATCACGAAATAAGACCAATACTGTGAAGAGCATGCTTTAATTATTACCTTAATCGGCGTGTTATTAAGCGTAACAGCAAGCAAGTAAGCTCCAGGTGTGGGTGCGGAGAAGCACACAGCACAAGTACCGTCTTCCCGCGGTCGTATTCGCGCTAGTACGGGCCGAGCGCTTGAATCGCGCCGTCTGAAGTACCCGCATACCTGTACAAAGAAGATTTACCTAGTTGTAACTAGACAAAACAGTGTAGTTAAGTACGCAGATAATTCATTCGTAGTTATATCACAGATAACTAAATATTACCACACCAAACAACATACAACATAAAGTGTTCTAGACTTAATTCAGTATGTTTGTTTACTTCTTTTAAATTAGGCTTCTATATCTTTACCTGTTCACCCCCACTCCATATCCTCTCATCATTTGTGTCGCGCAGCTCTAGTATTGCTTCATGTGGACAGTCTACTTGGAGATCTTGTAAACCTGGAATGTTTTAATTAATTAAATAATGTTAGTGTCATATGGAATGTATAATTTAACTATCACTTGCTTTAAGCACGCATATTCGCCCGCGTAGTCAAAGGAAAACCCGCACAGTTCCCGTTCCCGTGAGATTTTCGGGATAAAAACAATCCTATATGTTAATCCAAGTTACCATTATGTGTGTGCCAAATTTCATGAAAATCGGTTCAGCAGTTTTTGCTTGAAGGAGTTACAAACAAACATACAAAAGTTCTCATTTATATCAGAAGGTTATTTAGCACCATCTATATAGTTTATTGCTAATTAAGCAATATCATCGAAAGGATATCACTTGAAAGCACTTTGTATTAAATCAAGCGTACAGTGAACAGGTACCTTCTAGGGAAGCACGTTCCATCTTAGACCACATCTCAGCTTAACATCAGGCGAGATTGTGGTCTAGCGCTTCCCTTTTCTCAATAAAAAAAACTGGTTGTCTGTAAATCGGTTTACTGACGATATTTGAACGTGACAACGTCTTAAGGCCCATTGTGCTTCTTTGTCACTCGTTCCGCGCTCTCGCGTGCACTTCAAGCCTTACACGGAACGCCTCAGAGCGAGGTAACGCCGCATGAGTCATGTTTTTTCGTGCGTGCAGCCGGCTCTATTGAATTGTAAGACGTTGTCACGTCAAAAAAAAAAAAATAGATCATAATCAACAACCCAACACTTTCATAACATCACAATTACTAAATTACCTTCCGTATTTAACACACACTTATCCGGATCGGCGGCATGCGTCAACAATGTCCCCACAAGTCTAAACTCATCGTTGCCACTAATCGTGTTATTCGCGGGCGCGTCGCGAGCGAAGCGAAGTTCGCAGCGCGGCGCGTCTGATAGCGGCTGGAGTTCTGTCAGACGCTCCAGACGGCGGGAGACGGGGCCGGAGAGCGAGAGGATCTCTTCGTCTTTGCCTTCGGAGAGGAGCTATGGATGTTTTAGGATTAGTCAAAACATTTACATGTTATTCAAGAAATACACAATACTAGCTTTCCGCCGGCGGCTCCTACCCGCGGTTTCAATGAAAAACTCGCATAGTTCCCGTTCCCGTGGAATTTCCGGGATAAAACCTATCCTATATTACTCGTGGATAATGTAGCTTTCGAATGGTGAAATAATTTTTTAAATCAGTCCAGTAGTTTATGAGCCTATTCATTACAATCAAACAATCAAACAAAGTTTTCCTCTTTATAATATTAGTGTAGATATTTTGATAATGATGTGCTTATTTCTGTTTCTAAATTTTATCGTGCTTATTGCATATTAATCTTCAAAGTGTTCTACGAAAAACTCATAATTTTTTACAGTCTGTTATAGGTTTAACCATTAAACCATTATTGAACCAAGTACTTAAGCTGAGTTTCTAATTCACTCGCTGTCTGCAGTTTGAACGTGCACATGCCGTAGCTAGTACTAACGCGCGTATTTCTGATAATAAATACAGTCCTACTCACTTCTTCCGCAAACCGCACAGCATCCATCGCATGGTTCGCCCGTTCATCCAACAAGCGTGCATTTGTATCCACCCTTTGCCTACAATTGGATCTCGCACGTGCGGCCGCTGCTACTAGAGCCCGTCCGTGTGCGTCTACTGCGCGTTTGTATTCCTCGCTCCATGCGCGTATTTCTGCTTCAACGCGCGTTGCGTGATTCTGGAAATGAGTCAACTATGTTAAATGTGTGTCTTTAATAATATTTGATGGACTAGGTTCAATCAATACTGTAAAGTGACTATTTTGTGGGTTACGAAACAATAAGAAACAAATTAAATGGTCAGTATTGAATGGTGTCATCTTGGAAAACAGAAATTTAGGTTTTCTCTGCAACTTTTTGTAAAACACTTTTTTCAACATTATTATATATTTTATTAAATTGCAATCATTATGGTTGTATGTAGCTAAGACTAAGATTTAACATTTAACTCTAAGTACAAGAAACTCTGACTCCAAAACATCAAACAATTAAAAAAAACACGTGTGGCACTCGGGGACTGCCGCGGTAAAGCTATTGCATGCTATGCCTTCAAGCCACACCTCCGCCCGTCGGAGTGGGGAGCGTGAGGATTTTTCTTTACGGAATTTCTCGATTCGGTCCCCGCGTTCAAGGCCCGCGATAGAAGCTATGCAATAGCTTAAAATCTCTCATACCTCAAACTCATAAGCATGCACGTTCAGTATCCGCTTGGCCCGCTCCACATTATCAGGCACGTGGTGGGCGCGTTCACACGCGTCGCGTAACGCTCTGACGCGTTCCGCCGCCGCACGGGACGCGTTCGCGAGCGCGTGACCCGCGTGCGATATTACGCAGCACTCGCGGCATACTACCTGAAAGTAAAGTTATTTAATATTTATCCTACTTATATTATATTAATTACTAGCTGCACTCCGCGGTTTCGCCCGCGTGGCTCTGCTCTTGTTGGTCTTAGCGTGATGATATTATATTATAGCCTCTTGCCTTCCTCGATAAATGGGCTGTCTAACACACGAATCGGACCAGTAGTTCCTGAGATTAACGCGTTAAAAGGCGTCTTCAGCTTTATAATATTAGTATAGATTCATCCTACTAATATCACAAAACGCGAAAATTTGTGAGGATGGATGATGTTTGTTACTCTTTCACGCAAATACTACTAAATATAGCTGAAAACCCATAATAAGACATCGGTTTCCTTTTATCCCAAAAATTCCCCGGGGACGGGAATTATGCGGAGTTTTCTTTCAAAAAGCGCAAAATGCGTAGGCATTCAATACTCTTTTAAAGATATCTGGTATCACTTCGCTCATATAATATGGATCTCTCAATACTCACTAGCTGGCAAGTAGCACAATAAACGCTCAGACACTGTGAGGGGTGGTGTGCGCAGCGCGTGGGAGACTCTATCGGCAGCAGCTCGTGCTTCGACGTGGCTTTCTGTTTGCGGTGCGACTCGCTGCAAGACGTGCATATGCTGAGGAGGCACTCGTCGCAACGGCTGTCTGCCTGAATGTTAAATAGGAATGAAAATATGGTTCGTATTTTTAACAGACTTCAAAAAGGGGAGAACACTAAGGTCAACTTGAAATCAGTGCCTAAAATATTTTTGAAAGTTGTAAAATTTGTGTAAGAGATAGTTTATTTATTACGTCAACTGATTGATAATAGCTACAGCCTTCAGTAAGAACAAATAATTTTGGCAGGCAATTTTTAATGTCTATAACGACCTTTAACTATTAGGTATTTTAGCCTAAAATAGGATTTAGGTATTAGGCAGTAGGCACAGAACACTTAATAGTACTTAGCTAAAGCTTGACATAGGTTTAAATGTGATCTATAAAAAATAATATCTATAAAAAAATATACAACCATTCGAAATACCAAAATTTAATTTCAACTTATGCAACAACCAACATAAACCGTCATTTGGTTCATCAGCTATTATTTATGTTCAACAAGTTACAAAAATACATTTACGTAAAAATAAGAATACCTCACGTGCAATGTGACATATCGTTGTAAATGAGCATACTAGATGTATTGGAAATCGACGCGCTTCATTTATTTTTTATTTATCGGAGGACATCCATTTTGTTACATTGTTCGCGCCATAATTCAATTAGTACCATGACGTGTAACCGTGAACCGTTAATGATTTTATTCTAAAAATATGTGGACGTTTGAAATTCGTCTCAGTTTTGGAGCATTTATTCTTCTTTTTAATAAAATTTTGAGTTACCAAGTATTATTTTAAGTTGTTATTTTATTTCAGGTGTAGGTACCATATAATAAAATGAATCATAACAGTCAAACACATTTAAAACGCTATTAAATTAGTGGAAATTGGATTAAATTCAATTTTCAAGCAACACCCTAAAGCACTTTCTTGCAAAAATTTAATCCACATAATACCTATTATAACTACCAGACACATTAATATCAAACTATATCTGAACATTTACGGAAGTTTCAGTTAGATTGCAGTTTTGTTTTTTTATTTTAATTTTCAAATCAAACCTACTTATTTAAATACCAACGACTATAGAGTTACCTACATATAAAAACTTTAACTTCCGAGCACTCCATTTTCCGAAAAAAAAATACGCTAACAAATTTAAAACCTTTTTAACACAGAACAGTAAGAACATAATAGAAGTGCGATGTGGGCGTGGCCCACGTGTCACTAGTAAGGTAAGATCACCTAACTCGCTCTCAGTTGTGCGCAGAAAAATATTCGAGTCGGTTGTCAACTGTCAAACCTTATTTCCATATTTATTCATTATGTAAAGCGTGTTGTTCGGTATTAGAGTGGAAAAATGATAGCAGACGAAATAATATCAGCAATCGAGGCATTTCATACCATCGGTAAGTCTTATTTTAATTTATTTTAAATATATTTTATGTTACAACTTCGCTTGTCGTAATTTGTCAAAAATTTATAAAAATATTAAGTCAAAATGAACCTTAATCCATAAGAAATAAGTACTAATATAGATTGAACGGCAAACAAGACTTTATGGAATATTATTGCAATAAACAAACGAATGTCAGATTAGTGATGCATGTGGCGCATATCGACAGTATCGATACTTTAGAAAAGACAAACATTATAAATATTAAATTTTATTTTATTTTTCCTTAGCTTTCATTTGTCCTATTTATTTATAGATTTTCGAAAGAGGCTAATTTAAAAGAGAAATGGATAATAAATGCAACGTGACGAGTTAACTGGATGCCGAACAGCAATAAGCAGTCTAACAAAGGCCACCGATACATCAAACCTACGGCAGTTCCAAGATTTAAAATAATGCATATTTTCTGTTTGTTTTGTAAATATAGATTTATACTATTCTATTCCGTTTTTTATTTAAATATAAGAATATGAAAAGACGTACTTAGTAGTAATAAACATACTCCAAAATGTGACACATTATCCTATACTCATATAATACAAAGAAAAAAAATGCACAAAAATATATTTATTGTGAATTATCGATAACAAGGCTGACATCCCTTAGAGCATAGCATCAGGTTAATGTCAAGTTAATGTCATTAATTTAGAGTGACACAAATTTCAACCTTATCTTTATGTGTTGAGGTTCAAAGTTATATGTATTGAAAACCAACGCCCTCTGTTGTGGAATAGCTGAATGTTTTCGAATTTGGAATTTCTGAGCAAAGAGAAACAAAACAGCTAATATACCTAGGGATGTTATACTAAAATAAACCGTAACTTGGTTCGTTAGGGTACATATTGAAATGCTGAATTTATAACCTAAGTCAGTTTTTACTCAAATTAAGCTGTCCAATCAAAGGCATAGTTTACTTGTAGTGTACTGTATAACTATCGGTTTAAATGTGTGGGTTTGGCGACACTGGTTTTCATACTAATTATGACATTATAGCACTTCTATTATGTTCTTACTGTTCTGTGCTTTTTAAACAACCAACCTTGCTATCACAACTACACAGATCGCACAGGACATCCGCAGCATCCCTGCTGGCGATCTTCCTCAGCAGCACATAGTTCAGGGGCAGAGCTGCTACTCCCCCCAGGGGGAGGGGGGTCTCCCACCCGCAGGTGGGGCACACTAGGACGTATACGTTTTTACCGGATATCTGGAAAATATAGTCTTTTGGAAACCTTTTTTCGTTGGAAGATAATTTGAAGAGCGACTATCTCACAAATTTCATTAAAATCGTGGTTTAGACGTGTGAGTTTTACAAACAGAAAAACTGGTTTTACGAGTTACTAACTGACTTAATAAAACGGACACTAAAAAAAAAGATAATCTGAAATACAGCAATAACATCTAAGTACATAATATGCGGAGCTGTGCTGTACATTTGGTAAAAGTAGAGAATAACTTGTAAAAGCAAATAAAGATTAGACCGTAGGTATATATACTTATTTTATTTATTTTGAACAAACAATTTAATTTAAGTCGTTTAGTTGTATCGAATTTACCTTTCTCGTGTAAATCCCGAACTTGCGTTGTTTATTGAGACTGGCATCAGAGTCCGAGTTCCGCTCGCTCTCGTACCCTGATGCTGCAGAACCACTGCCTGATGCAGAACGGGAGCTGGAGTCCTGTTGACTCGATCCTGGAAATAAAATTACAAGAGTTGTAATATGTACAATGTACATAGTAAATACTTTTGAATACGTAACGTTATTTTTTATAATATAGGTTTTTTTGGTTTTTAATTTTTTTACATGTTATGTAACTACATACTTTCTTCTTTATATATTTTATTTCTGTTGAATTATGTTTTAAGTTTCTATTCTTTTAATTAAAATATAATTCAATTTACTTTATGTGAAACAAATCTTGCTCTAGGGTAGATTTTCATAGAGCGATATTTTCTTATTTGCATGAAAAACTACAATAAAACCTCCTATACCTTCTGAACAGTGATTTATTTTGCTAAAAAGAGTTTCCCGTTCAATAATTAGCCATCAAGATTTATTCGCGAGAGAGATTGGCAATTTATTAATAACTACGGAAGACATGAATGTATTGCTCATTACAACCGACATGAAACGTATATGACCTCGGGGGAGCTGAATCATTCACCTAGTACTTGAAATTATTTTGATTTTTAGGGTTCAGTGTGGCAATGCAATTTCATGTTAATCACTACATATCTAGTATAAAACAAAGTCGCTTTCTCGGTCCCTATGTCCCTTTGTATGCTTAAATCTAGTCTCTAGTATCTAGTTTTAAAACTACGCAACGGATTTTGATGCGGTTTTTTTAATAGATAGAGTGATTCAAAAGGAAGGTTTTAGTACCTATTCAATTCTTGGTCTGGTCTTCTTAGACAAAGCGGGCGAAGCCGCGGGTGGGAAGCTAGTTATTGAAATTTTAAAGTTTGAACCTGAAACGTTCATGTGACCATTTTGCTAACCATCAAAACGGTTGACTTGAAATATAAAAATAATTGTACTTAGTTACTTATTATACATATATATATTGTAGAGAAGTTTGAATAAAATCTCACAACGTCCCAGCAGGGGGAGGGAGGGTCAGAAAATTATAAAAACACCTCACGTAATTTATGGACGCTCCCTAGCTGAAAAAGTAAAACTTGAGTAGGTACCTATGTACTTATATTTTTTTCTGATATATGACATAATCTTATTGGAAAATGGGGCATTTCAGACCTGTTTCATTTCTTGGTTTTATTTTTATGGAACCAGCCTTCATAACATACTTAGGTAGGTACCTACTTACTTTTTTATTAAACCAAATAGAGAATATAAATGTTTGATCAATCTAGAACACTTCACGAAATCATTTCTATATAAATTTATTAGAATTCCTGTAATGTTAACTTTGATCTCCATATAATAATATACCTAATCATTATATTTACATTTCTTTGGAAGTGATCATAAAATATAATGTTAAGAACTTCCAGCTCTGGATAATATCTCATATCTGACGTTTAATAAAGCTCTTCAAAGTGTAATATAATTTTATGTTTTAGTAAGTACCTAGATGCTACGTTCGTTGTATGTTATCAAAATCCAGTAGGTAACATATTCCCGTAAGCAGCATATTGCACGCCTCATAAGCGAAGCGTTGAGGTGGGTACTACTGTCACTTCGCGCAAAACATCTGATTTTTCAAACTTAAAATGTCTTTATGTATCATACATTGCACTTGTAAGATAATACATACACACATATATTAAGAAAAAACACTATGTTTAACATTCATGATATTTTTGATGTCATTTTTGTTATTTAAACTAGTTAAAAAACAGTTTAAAAAAGTTCTGTCTTGGACGTCCGTGTGTCTGTAATCTGTATGTGCGGAGGATTTTCTTGTTAACACGATAGCGACCGAAATACTTTACTAATCGAGTCTTTTTTTTTCTCTTACGCTTGAGTATGCTCAGGAATAGAACCCTTTCATTTTTCAGGGTCTGATTCGATGTGGTTTAATTGTTAATAAATAAACAAAAAAAAAATATCGACTGTTCTCCATAATTTTCTAATCTTTATTTTATTTTTTTTATATTTATAGTCTACTCAAAATTCACCATTATAAACTCGATTCTTTATACTGTAAGCCAAGGTTTAAAAAAATAAGTTGGTAGTCAGTCCCTTAAACCTGCGCAGTTTCACATCTAGGTGGGGCCACAAGAAAAATAGCTCAATTATTACGGTACCGCTTTCTTTACTTTTCCAACTGTTTTATTTTATTTCTTTTTTATATTTATAGTGTACTCTTTATAAATAATAAATTTTATTGTATTAAGAGATTATTGAGATTATGAGGCGTGCACTTTTGGATTTTCCAAACTATTTTATTTGTACCTAGCGCACCTTTTCGTTACTCCATTTTTTTGACAGCCTTTAGATAGAGATCTTTATCCCCTATCCTTCAATTTAGTTCAATTTTTCTAAGTTTTGTTTTTATAGATACATTTTATCCATACTAATATTATAAATGCGAAAATAACTCTGTCTGTCTGTTTGTTACTTAATCACGCCTAAACTACTGAACCAATTTGCATGAAATTTGGTATGGAGAAATTTTGATACCCGAGAAAGGACATAGGCTACCTTTTATTGCGAAATATTTACCACGGGCGAAGCCGGGGCGGACCACTAGTTCTCAATATTTACAAAGAATACGTAAGTATATAGGTATCTTATCTTATAATATCTGTTTATTAAAAAGTATTATCATTGTGTTTGGCAACATAAAATCTATACTAATATTATAAAGCTGAAGAGTTTGTTTGTTTTTCTTTTTTTGAACGCGCTAATCTCGGGAACTACAGGTCCGATTTGAAAATTTTTTTCGGTGTTAGAAAATCCATTCATCGAGGAAGGCTATAATATTGTATAGGTAATCATCACGCTTAGACCAACAGAAGCGGAGCCACGCGGGTAAAACCGCGGAGCGCATCTAGTAAGTAATAATACTAATACCACACTAGTAATATATTTATTAAAATAAAAATTAATTGTTCAATACAAATGTCTTAAAAATTACCGGTGCTAGATATAATTCGTATCCACGTTATATTTAGAATATCAATGATGTGTAAGACCGGAACACGGGTAATGTGCTGCTAAATATAGCGCTGCCACCCGGCGTGCCACGACATAAACAATAATATGAATTATTTTCATTTGTTCCACATCCTACTAATTTGTTGTTTTTTGTGCAATAAATGCAGTGAATCAATGCAGTAAAATGTTTTATTCAGGTGATGTGTACCTACCTATAAATGTTAAAGAAAACTATGGGTAGGTACATTTTGTGCATTATTATTATATGAGCTTCGATTACCTATGGAACGATTTACCACCTTCGATGTTCTCGAACAACTACGACATTGGAGCCTTCGAGAAAAGAGTTTATATTTTGTCCAAAGAAGGTTGGCAAAGCACCTGTAATACTTCTAGTGTAACAAGTGTTTTATGTGCGGTTGTGACCACTTAACATCAGGTGGCTAACCTTTTTTTTTTTATAGTGGGGAAATCTTCCAAAGATACCCACGGCCCCCGGGAAAGGAGCCGTGGGTTATGTCGGATTCTCACCGACTAAAACCCCACTGTGTTCCGTCGAGCCGCTTTAATGAGGGGGCCGCGGCCCATTTGCTTGCCCCTATAAAAGTGATGTAGGTAAAGTTATATTAATTCAAGAAGCAGAAAATATGATATTCAAGGCACATAAGTTTGATTACTTAGGTACTCTTTTATAAAGATAATGGATTAATGAGTTGCATGTGAAATATATGGCAATGTGTACGAAAATAATGCATTGCGAAGCAAAAAAGACAATTAGGTATTAGGTATAAATTATAATTATACAACATTGTTCACCATAATTTATTAAGGTCTCAATATTTCCTTGCATAGATTTTATTTGGCAAAGAATCACTACGAATGTCACACCGAAGACACGTGCGTATAAGCCAATTATGGCTAAAAGTAGGTTGCCTCTGTGAGGCTTCCGTCGTTGATACTCCATTTGCCTTCACTTATATATTTACATGAAAGCCGGAGCAGGGTCGATTGTTGATCTAACAATTTATTAACATGAACGTTTTAATAAGCGTGACGTTAATTTAATATGTACTACAAAGTAATTAATAAAATCTTATTTGCACAGCGTCATCTAGTACATACGCCATCTAGTGTAAAATTAAAATAATGTTTTATCGCAGTTAAAAAATTGTTATTAAATGTACTGTTTAAATAAATAAATACATCGTAAATAATTAAAATGATAAAAAATAACTACAGTTGTAGTTAAATGCATTTTTTCAGTGAAATTATACTTTATTTGTATACGACAAACTACCAAAGACAAAGATAAAACAACGCTATGCGAAGCATTTGTTTATTATTTTTGATTTCTTTTATTCTTTGGAAATAAAGTTGTATATATTCGCTCTAATTTCAAACAATCCATAAACATGTGTGCTGTTCTTGCTGTTAAATTATAAATTTGCCCCAAATTTCCGTAAACAAAGAAAATATTTCAGTTTTACTGAAGAAATCGTTATAAATAGGTCGTTTGAGAAATAAGCTTTTGTTTTACTCCATGTAAATGGATGGCTCTGTTGAATGGAGAATTTCGACGGAAATACTTTTCCTAAAGGTCCGTTTTATATGGAAGAAATATCTTAAAAAAATATTTGATATTAGGTAGGTACATAGGTAATATATTTTTCCTCAATACTACGAAGTTCGACTTCTTTTTTGTTTTAAGAAGGTAGTTATTTCTAAAAAATTGTTCAATTTATTATTTTTTTTTTACCTTCGGTGCAGCACGAGCTTGCCAATACTCAAATATACAAAGAAAAGAAGAGTAAGAATAAGTACCGTAAGATTATTTTTTTTTTGGTATGTCTCCGAATTATTAAGAATTAAATTATTCAAGGGTCCAAAGGGCAATGACAATGAAGTTTATATGGGACTTCAGAATTAGGGAATACATAAACTCTTTCGAGTCAACAGTGAATTTTGAAAAACGATCTACAAATGACGAAGAAAATCGAAGAACATACATAAAGACAACTATGGTCCTTTTTATAAATGGTTCATTTATTATTATTTATAAACAATACCATACTATCGTAACGTCTCTAGAGATTAATAGATTTAGTGATTATTCTTTGATCTGGTTCCGTACCTAGTCAAAATATACCTACAGAATCCTGTCGACTTTTTGTGATAAAAAAATATTAATTAACTCATTTTTTGATTTAAGTACTTCAGTTTACTTGCGAAATGCAAAGAAATGCATTTGATTAACGAACCCGTTTTTTTAAAGACCTCTCTCATCGACAGACGAGATCGTGTTCAAGATTTACTATGATACGAAAAAAAAGGAAAATCTATTTCACGTCCATTTTCAATACTGTTCAACGTTTGCTATGATTGTCTAAAACTTCAGTAAATGAATCATTTATCATTCTGTTTTTAACACCCAGCCACCTGTTAACAGAGCACTATTAAATTGACCCAATAACCTGCAGTAAAATCTGTTTTTATCTATGGAGTGTATTGTTTCACTCTTTTATAGCTCCTCCAGATGAAGCGACTATAAACTATTAAACTTGTTCAATCGCTTTCCAATATAAACAGATTTTATTGGCCAATTGGTGCTGGGATAATTTATTGGTTAACACTCAGTTATTGTTGTTTTAGTATGCTATTTCTATAAGGTTTTTATTGTGAGGTATTTTTTTTTGTGTGGTGTCTATCGATGTTAGCCAGAAGGGCTTCTTGATCAACGCGGACGCGTTGGTGAACTGAAGGTTTCACCCTGGTAAATTGTGAGGTAGGTATTAGGTATTTTTTATTAATTCTGTATTTCTCTTTGGGATAAACTCAAAAACAATCGTATTGACTTTTAATGTTTTCAGCTATAGATAGCGTACCTAGTCTTCGAGGAAGGTTGAAGTA